>NC_134664.1:3246157-3312068 GCF_030463565.1 Pelecanus crispus
CTGCCGGGGGGGGCCCGCCGTGGCCGGCGCTGTCGTCCAGGACTTGGAGGTGGCTGGGCCGCAGCGCCGCGGCTAGTTTGGCGCGGATGGCGCTGGCCAAGGGCCCCTCGGCGCCCGCGGCCCCCAGCCCCCGGCCCATGGCTGCCAGGAGGGGACCCCGCATCCGGAGAGAGACCGGGGGTGGGGGGGCTGCGAGAGAGAGATGGGGGTTAGGGGGGGGTCAGCAGGAGCAGGGCCTGAAAATGGGGGGGCGGGTGGGGTGGGGGGGTAAGGGGAGGGGGATTGAGGGGGCCCTGTGGGACCAGACCCTGTAAATTTGGGGGTGGGGGGGGGAGCACAGGGGGTTAAGGGGAGGAGGATTTGGGGGGGCTCTGCAGGACCAGACCCTGTAAATTCAGGGGTGGCGGGGGGGGGGCACAGGTGGTTAAGGGGGGGGTGTTGGAGGGCTCTGCAGGACCAGACCCTGAAAATGGGGGTGGCAGGAGGTGGGGGGGCACAGGGGGGCTAAGGGGAGGGGGATTTGGGGGGGGCTCTGCAGGACCAGACCCTGTAAATTTGGGGGGGGTGTGCACGGGGGGATAAGGGGAGGGGGATTGGGGGGGGTCTGCAGGACCAGACCCTGTAAATTTGGGGGGGGGTGCACAGGGGGATAAGGAGAGGGGGATTGGGGGGGGTCTGCAGGACCAGACCCTGTAAATTTGGGGGGGAGGGGTGCACAGGGGGATAAGGAGAGGGGGATTTTGGGGGGCCCTGCAGCACCAGAGCTCATTTTTGGGGGTGGCAGGAAAAGGGGGGGCACAGGGGGGTTAAGGGGAGGGGGATTTGGGGGGGCCCTGCGGGACCAGCCCCCAAAACCGGGGGTACGGGGGGGGGGGGGGTGTCACAGGGCAGTGCAGGGCCCAGGGGTGAGCTCGGGCTTTTGGGGGGGGGGGGAACCCCCAACCCCCCCCCCCCCGTATGCCGTGCAGGGGGGGCACCCCCAACCCCCCCTGCCCCTGTGCAGTGCAGGGGGCACCCCCCAAACCCCCCCCGTATGCGGTGCAGGGGGGGCTCCCCCAAACCCCGCGGCCCTCACCCGAGCGCGCGCCGGCCCCGCTCCGCTGCTGAGCCCGCTGGGAAATGGCGGCAGCCCCGCCCCTCCCGTCACGTGATCCCGGCCCCCGTCACGTGATCCGGGTCCCCGTCACGTGATCCCGGCCGGGCTACAGCTCCCTGTCCCCATCCCCGTCCCCATCGCTGGGGACTCGGCCCTGCACCCCCTGTCCCTGTCCCCACCCCTGCACCCCCCACCCCTGTCCCCTCTCCCTGGGGACTCGGCCCTGGAGCCTCCATCCCCGTCCCCATCCCCATCCCATCACATCCCATCCCTGTCCCTGTCCCCATCCCATCACATCCCATCCCCGTCCCCATCCCTATCCCTGGCCCCATCCCTGGCCCTGGCCCTGGCCCTGGCCCTATCCCATCCCATCCCATCCCATCCCCATCCCCATCCCCATCCCATCCCTGTCCCCATCCCTGTCCCTGTCCCCATCCCCATCCCCATCCCATCCCCATCCCCATCCCATCCCCATCCCATCCCCATCCCATCCCTGTCCCCATCCCTGTCCCCATCCCCATCCCCATCCCCATCCCATCCCTGTCCCCATCCCTGTCCCTGTCCCCATCCCCATCCCCATCCCATCCCATCCCCATCCCCATCCCATCCCATCCCCATCCCATCCCTGTCCCCATCCCATCCCCATCCCCATCCCCATCCCCATCCCCATCCCATCCCATCCCCATCCCATCCCCATCCCATCCCTGTCCCCATCCCTGTCCCTGTCCCCATCCCATCCCCGTCCCCATCCCCGTCCCCCGTCCCCATCCCTGTCCCCATCCCATCCCATCCCGTCCCTGTCCCTGTTCCCATCCCATCCCATCCCATCCCATCCCATCCCATCCCATCCCATCCCATCCCATCCCCTCCCCTCTCCCTGGGGACACGCCCCTGGCCCCTCCGTCCCCGCCCCCGGGTCCCCCCCGGCCCTAAACCCAGGGCCCACCCAGGCCCCGCCCCCTCTCCCGAAGGCCCCGCCCCCTCTCCCGAAGGCCCCGCCTCCCCTTGAGCCCCGCCCCCTCATCTTGGACCACGCCCTCCCCTGCTTCTCCCCGCCCCGCCCCGCTCTGATTGGCTGCGAGCCTCCGCTTCCCCCCCCACCCGGCGCTAAGCCCCGCCCCCCTCATGCCCTTATATGGCGCGGCGGGCGGCCGAGGGGCGGGGCGTGCTGGCGGCGGGGCCACGTGACCCGCAGCGGACGCGGGTGGGGACCGTGCGTGCGGGGGGGGGGGGGGGCGGCACGCGTGGGCACACACACGCGCGCGCGCGCGCTCATTTCCCGCCACGCCCGCGCGCTCGTTGCACACGCGGGCCCGCGCACACGCGACCCACGCCCGGCTCCCGGCGCCCACGCACAAACTGCACCCCCCCCCACCCCCCCCCCAGCTCCCTGCACCCCCCACCCCCCCCGCGTTGCACGGACACCCGTGGGCGCCCCCCAGCACCCCCCGGCGTGCCCACGGACACGCGCACCCCCCCCTTGCACCCCTCCGCGCACACCCCACGCCCCCAGCCCCGCCCCGCAGCGCGCCCGGTTCCCCCCCCCCCCCCGTGGGGCGGGGAGGGGGGCGGGTCCTCCCTGCCGCCCCCCGGGGGTGGGGGGGGGGGGTCGGGCCGGTTCCCCGCGGGGGCCGTGACCCGCGTGGGGCGGCCGAGGGCTGGGCCAGCTCCCCCCGGGACCACCCCGCCCCGGGAGCTCCCCCCGCGACCCCGCCCCACGGGAGCCGGCCCCCCCCGAGCCCCCCGCGGCGCCGGGCAGCCCCCGCGGGGAGGAGAATTAACTTTGCTCTTCCTCTCCGCCGCCGCCGCCGCCGCCAGTCCTTCCCCGTCCCTCCGGCCCCGCCGCACTCCGCCGGCCCTGCCCGCCCCGGCCCTCTCCCGGCGGCCGCCGCTCCGCCGCCCCCGGCTCCTTCCCAGCCCCGGCTCCCCCAGCCCGGGGGCTGCCGGCTGCGGGGGTCCCCCCTCCCTCCCGGACCCCCCTCTCCCTCCCCAGACCCCCCTCTCCATCCCGGTTCCCTTCTCCATCCCCGGTTCCCTTCTCCATCCCCGGGGTCCTCTCTCCATCCCGGGGGCCCCCCTCTCCATCCCGGGGTCCCCTCTCCATCCCCCGACTCCCCCTCTCCATCCCGACTCCCCCTCTCCATCCCCGGTTCCCTTCTCCATCCCCGGGGTCCCCCCTCTCCATCCCCCGACTCCCCTCTCCATCCCCCGACTCCCCTCTCCATCCCGGTTCCCTTCTCCATCCCAGACCCCCCTCTCCATCCCCGGTTCCCTTCTCCATCCCCGGTTCCCTTCTCCATCCCCGGGGTCCCCTCTCCTGCCGGAGGTCCCCTCTCCATCCCGGGGTTCCTTTCCCACCCCTCCATCCCGGGGCTCCCCTTCTCTATCCCAGACTCCTCTCCCCATCCCGATTCTCCTTTCCCACCCCTCCATCCCCGGACCCTCCTCTCGATCCCGGATTCCCCTTTTCCATCCCCAGACCCCTCCTCACCATCCCGGGGCTCCCAGCTCCATCCCCGGACTCCCGTCTCGATCCCATCCCGATTCTCCTTTCCCACCCTTCCATTCCCGGACCCCTCCTCTTTATCCCTGGGGCTCCTTTCCCATCCCGCAATCTTCCCTTCTCCACCCCTGATTCCCCCTCTCCATCCCCCGATCCCCCTCTCCATCCCCAGACTCCTTCCTCCATCCCGGGGGGCTCCTTTCCCACCCCTCCATCTCCGGACTCCCCCCTCGATCCCGGATCCCCCCTCTCCATCCCCGGACCCCCCCTCCACCCCGGGGGGCTCCTTTCCCACCCCTCCACCCCCGGACCCCCCTCTCCATCCCCAA
The DNA here is from genome assembly GCF_030463565.1 of Pelecanus crispus. Lineage (NCBI taxonomy): Eukaryota > Metazoa > Chordata > Aves > Pelecaniformes > Pelecanidae > Pelecanus > Pelecanus crispus. Next base: position 3,250,086 of record NC_134664.1, read on the forward strand.
ACCCCCCCTCACACCGGGGGGCTCCTTTCCCACCCCTCCATCCCCAAACCCCCCCCTCCACCCCGGGGGGCTCCTTTCCCACCCCTCCACCCCCGGACCCCCCTCTCCATCCCCAAACCCCCCCCCTCACACCGGGGGGCTCCTTTCCCACCCCTCCATCCCCAAACCCCCCCCCTCCACCCCGGGGGGGCTCCTTTCCCACCCCCTCCATCCCCAAACCCCCCCCTCCACCCCGGGGGGCTCCTTTCCCACCCCTCCACCCCTCTCTCCCCCCCCCGGACACCCCCCCCCCCACTCCGGGCTCCTCTTCCCCTCCACCCCCATCCCTCCCCCCCCCGGCCACCCCCGTTCCCCCGGGGGCCGCTCCCCCCCCTCCCCGACCCAGCATGGCCCTGACGGCGGGGCCGTGGCCGGAGCCTCCTCTTCCTCCTCCTCCTCCTCCTCCTCCTCCTGCCGCCGCCGCCGGGGGCGCGGAGGCGGCGGGGGCGGCTGCGGGGGATTGCCTGGTGTGCGGGGACAAGGCGAGCGGGGAAGCACTACGGGCAGTTCACCTGCGAGGGCTGCAAGAGCTTCTTCAAACGCTCCGTGCGCCGCAACCTCTCGTACAGCTGCCGGGGGGGCCGGGACTGCCCCGTGGACCAGCACCACCGCAACCAGTGCCAGTACTGCCGGCTCCGCAAGTGCCTGCGAGTGGGCATGCGGCGGGAAGGTGGGAGGGGGACTGGGATGGGGACTGGGACGGGGGAGAGGGGACTGGGGTGGAGGAGAGGGGACTGGGGTGGAGGAGAGGGGATGGGGATGGAGGAGAGGGGACGGGAAAGAGGGAGCAAAGATGGGAAAGAGGGAGCAAAGATGGGAAAGGACGAGAAGGGATGGAAAAGAGGGAGCAAAGATAGGAAAGAGGGAGAGGGGACAGGGAAGGAGAAGGGACGGAAAAGGAGGAGAAGGGACAGAAAAGGAGGAGAAGGGACGGAAAAAGAGGGAGAAGAGATGGAAAGGAGGGAAAGGGATGGAAAGGATGGGAGAGAAGAGATGGAAAGGAGGGAAAGGGATGGAAAAGAGGGAGAAGAGATGGAAAGGAGGGAAAGGGATGGAAAAGGGAGAAGAGATGGAAAGGAGGGAAAGGATGGAAAAGGAGGGAGAAGAGGATGGAAAAGAGGGAGAAGAGATGGAAAGGAGGGAAAGAATGGAAAGGAGGAGAAGGAAATGGAAAAGAGAGAAGAGTAAAGATGGAGAAACAGGGAGCAGAGGGGACAGGGAAGGGAGGAGAAGGGATCGGAACAGGAGGGAGAACGGATGGAAAAGAAGGAGAGGGGATGGAGAGGGGAGAGAGGGGATGGAAAGGAGAGGGGATGAAAAAGAGGGAGCAAGATGGAAAAGAAGGAGAGGGGATGGAAAAGGAGAGGGAATGGAAAAGGAGAGGGGATGGGGAAAAAGGAGAGAAGGTGGAAAATAAGCGAGAAGGGATGGGGAAGAAGGCCGCGGGGTCGGGCTGGGCCATCTCAGTCCCTTCGTTCGTCCGCTTGTCCCCCGGTGGGAGGGAGGAGAGGAGAGAGGGTGCAGAAGGAGAGAGGGTCGGAAGACAAGGAGAGGGGATGGAAAGGGGGAGCAGAGATGGAAAAGAAGGAGAGGGGATGCGAAGAGGGAGAGGCTGGAAAAGACGGGAGAGGGGATGGAAAAGGAGAGCGTGCAAAAGAGGGAACGGGTGCTAAAAAGAGACCGGGCGAGCGCGAGGAAGAGCGAGAGCAAAGGCAGAAAAGAAAGGGAGGGGGAAAAAGCGGAAAAGAGCAAGAGGGAGCAAAAAAGGGAAGAAAAAGGGGGAAGGGAGGGGAAAAAAAAGAAGAGGAAAAAGTGCAGGAAGAAAAAAGAGAAAGGGGGGGAAAGGAGCAAGTGAACCCGAGGTGGAAAGACAAACGAGAAGGAGAAAGGTGAGAATGGGAGAGAGCAAAAAAAGAGAAGGCAAAAAGAAAAAGAGAAAGCAAAAAGAAAAAGAGAAAGCAAAAAGAAAAAGAGAAAGCAAAAAGAAAAAGAGAAAGCAAAAAGAAAAAGAGAAAGCAAAAAGAAAAAGAGAGAGAAAGAAAAGGGAAGGGAGAGAAAGAGAAAGCAGCCCTGAAGAAAGAGCGAAAGTAAAAGGAAGAAAGTGAAAGTGGGTGAGAAGTGGAAGGGGCTGGCAGGGAAGGAAAGAGAAGGAAAAAAGGGGGGGAAAGAGAAAGAGAAAACTCCTCTCCCTCTTCGCTTTCCCTTTTCCTTCGCTCCTTGCCCTCCCTCCGGCCCCAGCACCCGGGCACAGAGCATCCCCCGGCCGGGGAGACGCTTCGCCCCCCGGCGCCGCCGAGCCCCCTCGCCCGCCTCCGTCCCCCCCCGGGGCTCCAGCTCGCGCCTTTTTTTTTCATTTTTGCAACCCCAAATTCAGCCTCACCCCCCCCGTTAGCGACCCCGGGGCTCCCTCCTCTCCCCGGCTTCGCCTTCCAGGGATGAACCCAAACCCCCGCAGTTGGGTTCTTTTTTTTTTTTTGGCTTTTCCCATGGGAAAGGGAACCCATTTCTCCTTCCACTTCATCATATCGTCGGCTAAACTCCCCTTTTCAACTTTAAATTTCTCTTGGGCTTAGCTTAGGCTGGGTTTGTCGGTCAGGCTCTACGCCGACGTGAGGACAATTTACTTTTCCTCCCCGTTATACGTAGCCCAGGGACGCGGCTGTTCAAAAACCCGGGGATTAGAGGGCAATAATACAGATATTCTTTCAAAGATTAAGAATTCCGCTTTTTGGGAGGAGCATCCGGTAAATCTGAAGTTAATTAGACTGAATACTTAGCGTGACCGGGATTTAAATCGCATTTCAAGCTCCCAGCGATGTGCCGTGTGCCGGTCCCTCTGCCTCCAACCAGCCCCATCATCCCGTCTTGGGTTGATTTTATTTTATTTTATTTTTTCTCCAAAAAGCAGCAGCTTTAAAGCAGTTTTTTTTGGGTTACAAAGCCCGAAATGGTGTGTTGGAGCATGGGCTTCACCGCCGTGCCGAAACCTCGGCGCCGAATCTCTGCCACGCAGCACCCTCCCTGCTTGAATAAGGAGCTGGGGGGGGGGGTTTCTTATTTATATTCGAGGTCCTTATTTATAAATTTAGCATTTAGAAATAATTATAGCGAGGGCCCGGGCTGGGCTCAGCCGCTTGATCTGCAAACGGGGGATTTATTCCGCAGCACCGACGGGTTGGTCGGTCCTTTGGCAATGGCAGCGACGCGCCCCACCCGGCAAGTCGCCTTTTATTTAGCATTTAAAAAAAAAAAAAAAAATCCCCACAGTTCAAAAGTTGCCTTTTCTAGCATTAAAAAAAAAAAAATCATAAAATTTCAGAAAAGGTGGAAAATTGCTGTGGGAAGTGGGAAAGGGATGCCCCGGCATCCCGGTACGGCCGTGGCATCGCACAAATAAATGAATGAAGTGCAGCCAGGGTCAGGGACAAAATCAGCTCAAGGCGAACCCTGGATTTTCCCTTTTCTTCCCCAAAAAGGCTGGTTGGACGCCGGGGCGGGTGGTGGTGGCGGATTTTGCAGCGGTCCTGGGCGCAGCAAGACCCTCTCAAGCAAAGCTCTGGAGCCGGGGATGAAATCCCTGGGGAAAGAAAAAAAAAAAAAGAAAAATCCAGTGAATTCCCTGCCCTGGAGAAACCACGCTCGGCGGGGTCATCCGGGGTCAGATTTGGGCTTTGGTGCTTTTTGGTTTTTTTTTTTTTTTCTTCTTCTTTTTTATCTTTGTTTTAATTCAGAATTGCCACAAGCCGCTTGCTGCTGGTTAACGCCGGCATCCGGCGCGATGGGCACGGTGCGGCGGATCCCCTGGCACGGCGTTATTCCCCCCCACCCCCCGCCCCGCACCCCTTCTTGGCTCGGATTTTTGGGGGGGCTCCCGGCTTCCCGGAGATGCGCGCCAAGCCGCCGCGGGATGCGGCAGCTCCAGGCGTGCGGAAACGCCGCGGATGCCCGAAAGATGCCCACGGAAAAGCACCTCGGAGCGTGGCGGGGGGGTTAAACCTTCCCGGGGATTTAATTTATTGGGCTCGGCTGCTCTGTGCCTCAGTTTCCCCATCATGCCATCGCTGGCTGGGCCGGAGCAGGGATGCTCCAGCGTGAGTTGGGGTGCCCCGAATCCGCCGGCTCACGCTCCCCGTGATGCTCCTTATCCCGGCGTTCCCAGCTGGCAACTGGTACCGAATCCGGTGCCGAATCCGGTGCCGAAACCAGCAGCTCGGGAGCCGAGCGCTGAATTTATTCCCGAAGGATGCCCGGGGTGCAAGCCCCGGGCGCGGGATTTAGCTGGGAAGGCAGATTAAATTTTGGCTTCCTGAAAATCATCCGGGATGAGACACGGGAGCGTGAGGCCTGATCCTGCAGCCGGGCCAGGGGAGCGGGTTTTTGGGGTTTTGGGGGTTTTCGGGATTTTTCCCGAGCTGCCAGCGCTTGGGTGAGCCGGGGTGGACGGAACCCTCCGTGGCGGCTCCCGTGGCTTTTTTGGGCTAAAAAAGCCTCGTTTTCTTCCAGGACACACCCGATGGTTTGAAGCAATTGTTTTATCCAAAAAAAGGGGGGGGGAAAAAAAGGGGTTGGGGGTTCGGGGTGATGCAAAGGGGGTTTGGGGTTCGTGGAGGAGCAAAGGGGGTTTGTGGTGATGCAGAAGGGATTTGGGGTGGTGCAAAGGGGGTTTGGGGGTTCAGGGTGGTGCAAAGGGGGTTCAGGGTGGTGCAGAAGGGATTTGGGGTGATACAAAAGTGGTTTCGGGGTTCGGGGTGATGCAAAGGGGTTTTGTGGTGATGCAGAAGGGATTTGGGGAGATGGAAAGAACGTTTGGGGGGTTTGGGGTGATGCAGAAGGGATTTGGGGTGACACAAAGGGGGTTTGGGGGTTCAGGGTGATGCAAAGGGGGGTCGTGGTGATGCAGAAGGGATTTGAGGTGGTGCAAAAGTGGTTTTGGGGTTCGGGGTGATGCAAAGGGGGTTCATGGTGATGCAGAAGGGATTTGGGGTGGTGCAGAGGGGGTTTGGGGGTTTGTGGTGGTGCAAAGGGGGTTCACGGTGATGCAGAAGGGATTTGGGGTGGTGCAGAGGGATTTGGGGTGATGCAAAAGTGGTTTTGGGGTGATGCAAAGGGGGTTCGTGGTGGTGCAGAAGGGATTTGGGGTGATACAAAAGTGGTTTCGGGGTTCGGGGGTGATGCAAAGGGGGTTCATGGTGATGCAGAAAGGATTTGGGGTGGTGCAAAAGTGGTCTGGGGGTTCATGGTGATGCAGAAGGGATTTGGGGTGGTGCAAAGGGAGTTTGGGGGTTCATGGTGGTGCAGAAGGGATTTGGGGTGGTGCAAAGGTGTTTTGGGGGTTCATGGTGGTGCAGAAGGGATTTGGGGTGGTGCAGAGGGGCTTTGGGGGTTCGTGGTGGTGCAAAGCGGGGTCGTGGTGATGCAGAAGGGCTTTGGGGTGATGCAAAGGGGGTTTGGGGGTTCGGGGTGCAAGGGGGGGCTGTATGGGCAGCGAGGATGGGGCCGCACCCAGCGAACGCCGCCGGGGCGGTGCCGAGCAGAGGGAGTGTTTGGGGAGAGCCGGGGCCGCACGCTGCACCCCGAGGGCGGGGGCGAGAGCGGGGGGGGAGGCCCCCCAGCACCCCGCTCCTGGGGGACCCCCACTCCCTGGGGACCCCCGTTCCCACGGCCCCCGATCCCGACCGCTGGCTGACACCGGGGACTGTCACGCCGCATTAGGCTAAGCCTGGCTCAGAGCTTGCCCCCGCTGCGGGGGGCGGCGATGCCGGAGGGCACCGGGGAGGAGGAGGAGGAGGAGGAGGAGGAGGAAGCCGGACCCCCACCCGCTGCATGGCATCGCCCAGATTTAAAAAAAAAAACCACCCAGTCTGAGGGTTGTGGTTTTGTTTTTTTTTTTTTAAGCCCAAAGTGCGAAAATCTCAAGGGGCTGGCACTTTGCGGGGGGCACCCACAGGGTCGCCTTGGGGTCCCACGGTAGCGCCAGCCCCTTGCAAGAAGGGGGTGACCCCCAAATGCTCGCACGGGCCCCCCCCCCCCCCCCCAAATCCGGCATGCCGTATTTTATGGCCGTCCTGGCTGTCTTCATCCAGGAGCTGGCGGACGGCTGAGCCCCGGTGCATCGCACTGCGGGGGTCACTGGGGGGGTGGTGGGGGGGGGGCTCGTCCCCACCACGGGTGGCACGTCCCCCTCTAACATGGGTGGGGGCACCCACGGGCTTTTGCAATCCATCCCTAGGGCCGCTCTAGCACCCACCGTGCACCCCGGCGTGTTTAATCCCTGGGGAATGGGGGGGGGGGGACACACACGGGTGACGGCGCCGGGGGGGAGTTGGGGTGCTGACCTCCTGCTCCCCTCCGCAGCCGTGCAGCGGGGCCGCATGGCTCACGCCCCCAGCAGCCCCGGCCAATACCCCCTGGTCCCTGGGGACCCCTACGGCGGCCACGGCTACTTAAGCGGCTTCATCTCGTTGCTGCTCCGCGCCGAACCGTACCCGCCGGCTCGCTACGGCGCCCAGTGCCTGCAGCCCAGCGGCGTGGTGGGCATCGAGAGCATCTGCGAGCTGGCCGCTCGCCTCCTCTTCAGCGCCATCGAATGGGCCAAGGGCATCCCCTTCTTCCCGGACTTGCAGCTCTCGGATCAAGTGGCTTTGCTCCGCTTGGGTTGGAGCGAGCTCTTCGTGCTGAACGCGGCGCAGTCGGCGTTGCCGTTGCACGCCGCGCCCTTGCTGGCCGCCGCCGGGCTCCACGCCGCCCCCATGGCCGCCGACCGCGTGGTGGCCTTCATGGACCACATCCGCCTCTTCCAGGAGCAGGTGGAGAAGCTGAAGGCGCTGCACGTCGACGCCGCCGAGTACGCCTGCCTCAAGGCCGTGGCACTCTTCTCCCCCGGTGAGGGGGCGGGGCCGAGAGGGGGAGGGGCTTAAGGGGGTGGGGTTGGGGGTGGGGCTTGATGGGGTGGGGTCCCAGGGGGTGGGGGGTGGCCGGTGGGGTGGGCATCAATGGGTGTGCAGGGAATGAATGGGCTGGGGGTGACTGGGTGGGGCAAAATGGGGCGTGGCTAAATGGGGTGGGGTCCCAAAGGGGTGGGGCTTAATGGGGTGGGGTCCCAAGGGGTGGGGCTTGATGGGGTGGGGTCCCAAGGGGGTGGGCATCAATGGGTGTGCAGGGAATGAATGGGTTGGGGGTGACTGGGCGGGGCTTAAATGGGTGTGGCTTAATGGGGAGGGGCTTAAGGGGGTGGGGTTGGGGGTGGGGCTTGATGGGGTGGGGTCCCAGGGTGTGGGGGGTGGCCGGTGGGGTGGGTGTCGATGGGGGTGCGGGGAATGAATGGGCTGGGGGTGGCTGGGCGGGGCGAAATGGGGTGTGGCTAAATGGGGTGGGGTCCCAAGGGGGTGGGGCTTAATGGGGTGGGGTCCCAAATGGGTGGGGTTCTGATGGGGTGGGGCTTAATGGGGTGGGGTCCCAAGGGGGTGGGCATCAATGGGTGTGCAGGGAATGAATGGGGCTTTATGGGGCGGGGGTCCAAGGGGGTGGGGTCCCAAAGGGGTGTGCAGGGAATGAACGGGCTGGGGGTGACTGGGCGGGGTTTAATGGGGTGTGGCTTAAGGGGGTGGAGTCCCAAGGGGGTGGGGTCCCAAGGGGGTGGGGTGCTAAAGGGGTGGGGTCCCAAGGGGGTGGGCATCAATGGCTGTGCAGGGAATGAATGGGTTGGGGGTGACTGGGCGGGGCTTAATGGGGCGGGGCTTAATGGAGTGTGGCTTAGTGGGGAGGGGCTTAAGGGGGTGGGGTCCCAAGGGGGTGGGGTCCCAAGGGGGTGGGGTCCCAAAGGGGTGGGGTCCCAAGGGGGTGGTCATCAATGGGTGTGCAGGGAATGAATGGGTTGGGGGTGACTGGGCGGGGCTAAATGGGGTGTGGCTTAATGGGGTGGGGTCCCAAAAGGGTGGGGTCCCAAAGGGATGGGGCTTAATGGGGTGGGGGTCCCAAGGGGGTGGGGTTCTGATGGGGTGGGGCTTAATGGGGTGGGGTCCCAAGGGGGTGGGCATCAATGGGTGTGCAGGGAATGAATGGGTTGGGGGTGACTGGGCGGGGCTAAATGGGGTGGGGCTGGGATGGAGCTTTAACGGGGCGGGTATAGGGGGGCGGAGCTTAAGGGGGCGGGTATGGGGGCGGAGCTTAACGGGGCGGGTATAGGGGTGGGGCTTCACGGGGTGGGGCTCCCAAAGGGGTGGGGCTGCTGGGGCGGGGCCGGGCGCTGGGCTCATGAATGGGCTGGGCAAGCGCGGGCGGCGCGAAAGGGGCGGGGCCGGGCCTCAGTTTCCCCTGGCCGGCGGCAGACGCGGTGGGGCTATCGGACCCGGGGCAAGTGGCCGGCCTGCAGGAGAAGTCGCAGTGCGCGCTGGAGGAGCACGTGCGGCGGCAGCACCCCAGCCAGCCCAGCCGCTTCGGGCGCCTGCTCCTGCGCCTGCCCGCCCTCCGCAGCGTGTCCGCCCCCGGCATCCAGCAGCTCTTCTTCAGCCGCCTGGTCGGCAAGACCCCCATCGAGACCCTCATCCGCGACATGCTGCTGGCCGGAGCCACCCTCAACTGGCCCTACGGCCCCATGCAGTGACACCCGCCTGCCCCTCCCCGCGGTGGGGACCCCCAGGAAGGGACCCCCAAAATGGTGACCCCCCCCAAGGATGGGGACACCAAGGTTGGGACCCCAAGGATGGGATCCCAAAGATCGCACGAAGGATGGGGACACGAAGGATGGGGACATGAAGGATGGGGACACGAAGGATGGGGACCCCAAGGATGGGATCCCAAAGATCGCACGAAGGATGGGGACATGAAGGATGGGATCCCAAAAACGGTGACCTCCAAGGGTGGGAACCCCAAGGTTGGGACCCCAAGGATGGGATCCCAAAAATGGTGACCCCCCCCAAGGATGGGGACCCCAAGGATGGGATCCCAAAGATCGCACGAAGGATGGGGACATGAAGGATGGGATCCCAAAAACGGTGACCTCCAAGGGTGGGAACCCCAAGGTTGGGACCCCAAGGATGGGATCCCAAAAATGGTGACCCCCCCCAAGGATGGGGACCCCAAGGATGGGATCCCAAAGATCGCACGAAGGATGGGGACATGAAGGATGGGGACACAAAGGATGGGGACACGAAGGATGGGATCCCAAAGATCGCACGAAGGATAGGGACACGAAGGATGGGGACGCCCAAGGATGGGATCCCAAAAGTGGTGACCTCCAAGGGTGAGAACCCCAAGGTTGGGACCCCAAGGATGGGGACGCCCAAGGATGGGATCCCAAAAGTGGTGACCTCCAAGGGTGAGAACCCCAAGGTTGGGACCCCAAGGATGGGGACACCAAGGATGGGATCCCAAAGATCTCATGAAGGATGGGGACCCCAAGGTTGGGACCCCAAAAATGGGGACACAAAGGATGGGTCCCCCAAGGATAGGATCCCAAAAATGGTGACCCCCCCCCCCAAGGGTGGGGACACAAAAGATGGGGACACCAAGGGTGGGATCCCAAAGATTGCACAAAGGATGGGGACACAAAGGATGGGATCCCAAAAATGGGGACCTGAAGGATGGGATCCCAAAGATGGAGACCCCCAACGACTGGCCCCCAATGATGGGGACATGAGGAGTGGGGACCCCAAGGATGGGACCCCAAAGATGGGGACCCCAACGATGGGACCCACAATAATGGGACCCCAAAGACGGGACCCCATGGTTGGGGACCCCAAGGATAGGACCCCAAGATTGGAGACCCCAACGATGGGACCCCAAAGATGGGGACCCCAAGGATGGGCCTGCAAGGATGGGGACCCCAAAGATGGGACCCCCAAGGATGGGGACCCCAACAATGGGTGCCCCAAAGATGGGGACCCCAAAGATGGGGACCCCAACGATGGGGACCCCAAGGATGAAGACCCCCCAAGGATGGGCCTCCAAGGATGGGGACCCCAACAATGGGTGCCCCAAAGATGGGGACCCCAAAGATGGGGACCCCAACGATGGGGACCCCAAGGATGAAGACCCCCCAAGGATGGGCCTCCAAGGATGGGGACCCTAACAATGGGTGCCCCAAAGATGGGGACCCCAAAGATGGGGACCCCAACGATGGGGACCCCAAGGATGAAGACCCCCCAAGGATGGGCCTCCAAGGATGGGGACCCCAACAATGGGTGCCCCAAAGATGGGGACCCCAAAGATGGGGACCCCAACGATGGGGACCCCAAGGATGAAGACCCCCCAAGGATGGGCCTCCAAGGATGGGGACCCCAACAATGGGTGCCCCAAGGATGGGGACCCCAAAGACAGGACCCCATGGTTGGGGACCCCAAGGATGAAGACCCCCCCAAGGACAGGGACCCCCAAGGATGGGGAGCCGGGGACAGGGATGCTGCTGGGTTTGGGGTTTTGTTTTTTTTTTTTTCTTTTCCCCTTTTTCTTCCCCGTATTTAAGGGCGAAAGCAGGGTTTGGGGGGGGCTGAACCGCGCGCACGGGGGAGCGACCCGCAGCCGGCGCCTCGCCCCGCGGGGCACGGGGAGGGGGGGCTATTTATAAAGAGAAAATAAAATAAAATAAAATAATAAAATAAAATAAAATAAAATCCTATATTATATCCTCGCTCCCTCCTGTGGGCAAGGGAAATTGTGTCGTAAAGTTTTTTTTCCCCTCTATTTATTTTTTCCCTCATTATCTGCGCACGCCTTCCCTGTGGCTCGTGGGCTGGGGGGTATTTTTTTTAATTTAATTTTTTTTTTTTTAAATTTTTATTTTTTAATTTTATTTTTAATTTTTCATTTATCTTGTAAAAACCCCAGCATTGACAAACACACCACCTTTTTTTAATCTTTTTTGGCTGGAACCGGGGCTGGGAGGAGAAGCGGCGGTGGCCGAGCGTCGGGGGCTCCGTCCCCTCCCAGTACGGGCTGGGGTGGTCCCAGGCTCGTCCCAGTTAAGCCCCAGTCACCCCCAGTGCGGGCCACGGGACGCTCCCAGTGTGGTCCCCGTGCGCTCCCAGTATGGGCCTCTTCTGCTCCCAGCGTGGTCCCACCAGTATGAGCCCCCAGTGAGGTCCCAGTGCGGCCCCAGCATGGTCCCAGCCTCATCCCAGTGTGCTGTCCCAGTATGGTCCCAGTCTCACTCCAGTAAGCCCCCCAGTCTGATCCCAGTATGCTTCCTAGTGTCATCCCAGTATGCCTCCCCAGTCTGGTCCCAGCATGGTCCCAGGCTCATCCCAGTGTGCCCCCCCCTCCCCAGTCTGATCCCAGTATGGTCCCAGTGACATCCCAGTAAGCCCCCACTCTGATCCCAGTATGGCCCCCAGCAGCTCCCAGTAAGCCCCCACTCTGATCCCAGTATGGCCCCCAGTCTGATCCCAGTAAGCCCCCACTCTGATCCCAGTAAGCCCCCAGTTTCATCCCAGTAAGCCCCCACTCTGATCCCAGTAAGCCCCCAGTTTCATCCCAGTAAGCCCCCACTCTGATCCCAGTATGGCCCCCAGCAGCTCCCAGTAAGCCCCCACTCTGATCCCAGTAAGCCCCCAGTTTCATCCCAGTAAGCCCCCACTCTGATCCCAGTAAGCCCCCACTCTGATCCCAGTATGGCCCCCAGCAGCTCCCAGTAAGCCCCCACTCTGATCCCAGTATGGCCCCCAGTCTGATCCCAGTAAGCCCCCAGTTTCATCCCAGTAAGCCCCCACTCTGATCCCAGTAAGCCCCCAGTTTCATCCCAGTAAGCCCCCACTCTGATCCCAGTATGGCCCCCAGCAGCTCCCAGTAAGCCCCCACTCTGATCCCAGTATGGCCCCCAGTCTGATCCCAGTAAGCCCCCACTCTGATCCCAGTATGGCCCCCAGCAGCTCCCAGTAAGCCCCCACTCTGATCCCAGTAAGCCCCCAGTTTCATCCCAGTAAGCCCCCAGCAGCTCCCAGTAAGCCCCCACTCTGATCCCAGTATGGCCCCCACTCTGATCCCAGTAAGCCCCCACTCTGATCCCAGTAAGCCCCCAGCAGCTCCCAGTGCCGCTGGGGCTGGTTTACGGCAGGTTTTTAACAGCCCATTTGCGAAAAGGCAGAAATGGCCTTTTCAAAGCGGCGGCACCGGCCCGGCTCCATTCCACCCCCTATAAATAACCTCCACCGGGAATATTTTAAATAAACACCGAGCGGGACACGGGGCCTTAATTCAAGGACGAGCTGGAAAAGGCCACGGGGAAAAGTTATCGTCCAGGGGGGGAGCGCTGGGACCCCCGCGGGGGGGTTTAAACCCCCCCGGATGGATGCAGAATCCTTATAAAAAATCCCAAATCTCTCAATAAAGCGAGCGGGAGCCGCAAATCCGGCAGTGCCTCCCGCTGCAAGTGATGGGCAGAGCCGTCAGTCACAGTCAATCAGAGCCGGGGAGCCAAGCTGGGGGGGGGAAGGAGGGAATTAAAAAAAAAAAATTTAAAAAAAAAAATTTAAAAACCTCATTTTGAAACCTTCGAGCGCTGTCGGAGCAGCGTGGGGGGTTGGCACAGCCGTCAAGCTGCAGCTTTTCTTTTTTTTTTTTTTTAATTTCTTCTTTTTTTCCTTAATAGTGGAGAATATGTCCAGGGAAAAAAATATAAAAATTGCTGCCTCGCGTTCCCGTTTTAACTCCCTTTTCCCTGTCGAGCTGCAGCTAAAAGCAGCGAGTCCCAGCCCTCCGTGTCAGCCCCGGGAAACGTGGGGTCCCTCCAAGCCCCAAAGTGTCACCCTCGGGGTGACCCAGGGGTATGAAATGAAAATGCTCCATTCCAAGCGCTTAAAAAGCCTTGGCTGGATTTCAAGGAGCAGATAAATGAGGGGAAAAGTGACATTAACCCCCTCCCCGGGAGCTCCGGAGTCCCCATGGTGCCACCACTGCTTCTGGTGCTTCCAATCCCATCCCTGGTCCCATCCAAGCCCATCCCTGGTGTCTCCAGCCCCATTCCGGGTCCATCCAAGCCCGTCCCTGGTGCAGCTGATGCTGCTTCTGGTGCCTCCAACCCCATCCCTGGTGCCTCCAACTCCATCCCTGGTCCATCCAAGCCCGTCCCTGTGCTTCAACCCTATCCCTGGTGCCTCCAACCCCATCCCTGGTCCATCCAACCCCACCCCTGGTCCATCCAACCCCATCCCTGGTGTCTCCAGCCCCATCCCTGGTCCATCCAACCCCATCCCTGGTGTCTCCAACCCCATCCCTGGTGTCTCCAGCCCCATCCCTGGTGCCTCCAACTCCATCCCTGGTCCATCCAACCCCATCCCTGGTGTCTCCAGCCCCATCCCTGGTCCATCCAACCCCATCCCTGGTGTCTCCAGCCCCATCCCTGGTGCCTCCAACTCCATCCCTGGTCCATCCAACCCCATCCCTGGTGTCTCCAGCCCCATCCCTGGTCCATCCAACCCCATCCCTGGTGTCTCCAGCCCCATCCCTGGTCCATCCAACCCCATCCCTGGTGTCTCCAGCCCCATCCCTGGTGCCTCCAACTCCATCCCTGGTCCATCCAACCCCATCCCTGGTGTCTCCAGCCCCATCCCTGGTCCATCCAAGCCCGTCCCTGTGCTTCCAACCCCATCCCTGGTGCCTCCAACCCCATCCCTGGTGCCTCCAACTCCATCCCTGGTCCATCCAACTCCACCCCTGGTCCATCCAACCCCATCCCTGGTGTCTCCAACTCCACCCCTGGTCCATCCAACCCCATCCCTGGTGCCTCCAACTCCATCCCTGGTCCATCCAACCCCATCCCTGGTGTCTCCAACTCCATCCCTGGTCTGTCCGACCCTATCCCTGGTGCCTCCAACTCCATCCCTGGTCCATCCAACCCCATCCCTGGTGCCTCCAACTCCATCCCTGGTGCTTCCAACCCCATCCCTGGTGCCTCCAACCCCATCCTGGTCCGTCCGACCCTATCCCTGGTGCCTCCAACCCCATTGCTGGGCCATCCAATGCCATCCCTGGTGCCTCCAACTCCATCCCTGGTGCAGCTGATGCTGCTTCTGGTGCCTCCAGCCCCATCCCTGGTCCATCCAGCCCCATCCCTGGTCCATCCAACCCCATCCCCGGTTCAGCCAATGCTGTCCCCGTCCATCCCGCATCCCCGTGCGTGCACCTAACGTCAAGGTCGCACCCACCAGCCCCGATCCCGCCGCCCCACGCCGCCACCCCACGCACAAAACACCCACCACCCACTTTCCCGCCGCACTCCCCCCCCCCCGCCCACCTTCCCAGCGCGGCCAGCGCCGCTCTAACAGCTTCTAAATTTAGCGACCTGGAGGCGATCCAACGGCGAGGGGCTGGGGGGAGGCAGATAAATGTCTTGAGCGATCGATTAAGTAGCTGTGTGGCTGCCATGAGCTCAGCGCCCGGCGAGCGATGGCCAAACGTCCCGGCCCTGGGGTGCGTTGGGACAATGTTGGGGGGGATCCCCCCCCCCCACCCGGGGCTGGTTCCTCCTGGGGACGGGCAAGGAGAGCCCAAAAAGAGGGTGGGCGAGGGGAGGGGGTGCGCAGGATGCGGCCCCACCGTGGGCACCCAGCGGGGTGCTCGCCCCGCTCACAGCGGGAGCTGCAGCGCCAGTGAGCCCAGTGCAGCGTGTGCATGCGTGTATGTGCGTGGGGTGTGTACATGCATGCCTGCATGTGCATATATGTGCGTGTGTGCACATGCATGGATGTGCCTGCCTGCACGGGCGTATATATGCATGTGTGTGCGAGAATGCATGCGCGGGCATGCACGTGTACGTCTGCGCGGGCATGTATGTGCATCCTCGACCGTGCATATACGCGCACGCATGTGCATACATATACGTGTATGTACGTGCATGCATGTATGCAGGTGTACGTGCATGCATATACGTGTGTGTACGTGCATGTCCATGCATGTATGCAGGTGTACGTGCATGCATATACGTGTGTGTACGTGCATGTCCATGCATGTATGCAGGTGTACGTGCATGCATATACGTGTGTGTACGTGCATGTCCATGCATGTATGCAGGTGTATGTGCATACATATACATGTGTGTATATGCATGTCCACACGTGTGTGAGCACTTGGCGGTGCCGGGAGGGAATCGATGCCCTTGGGTAAGTTGTGGTCCGCTGCCCTGGCTCCTTAACCCCTTGCAAGCCGGCGGCGGGTCAGAGCAGAGATCCCCGCTGGGAGGGTTTGACCATGACCGTGACCCCTTCCCGGGCCGTGGGGCCAGCCATGGGTCCCGGGCGAAGCTGCTCCCAGGGGATATAGGCCTTCTCCTTGGGATCCCAAAGGATGCTCGGGAGCTGTTGGGATCAGGGCTTCTTGGGGGGACCCGTGGGTTGGTGGCGGCCGCAGCGGCTCCCAGAGCCGTCACGCCCAACACCGGCGCCCGGCGCAGAGGTGACGCTGCCCAGGGACTTTGGGGGATTGCAGCGGCGAGGGGGGGGGCGCGGGCAGGAGCTGGGGCCGCAGCATCCGGCAGGTTCAAGTTCAGCGTCGCGATAACCCCTGCCAGCACAGCAGCATCCCGCCTTGCGCTGGGGGAAACTGAGGCACGGCGGGGGACGGGGCACCCACACGTGTCCTCTACTCCCCCTCCCCAGCGCTAAACCCTGCGGAGAACTCGTCAAGGTCGCCTCGGTGCCGGGAGCTAATTTACAATCCTGACATTAAGGCACCAGACAAAATCTGGCAACTCGGCGCTGGGGTGGCTTATATACGACGGGAGGATTTATCGGGCCGCAGCGCTCGCCGGGGCCGGCAGCGCCCAGCCCAGCATCGCCCGGGGCACCCGCACCCCTCGCCGCTGTCCCCTCGGCTTGTCCCCTGCCCCGCTCCGCTCTGTGGGGCCGGGGGGCCAGATCCAGCCCCCGCGCCCCTCCAGCCCCGCCAAGCGCTGGGAGACGGCCGGCCCCTCCAGGCTCTCAGTGTGCCCCGGAAAACCGTCTCGCCCGGGAAAGGGCTGCAGTGGCCCCGCGCGGCTCCTTCACCCGCTCCCCGTGGCCCGTCCCGCGGCCGCAGCGGGGGGCTGCCCAGGCACGCTGCTCCCATCCCCAATCCCGTCCCCATCGTCATCCTCAGCACTTCCCCATTCCCATTCCCATCCTCATCCTTATCCCCATCTCAGCTCCACCTTCATCCCTGTCCTCAACCCTGTCCCCATCCTCAACTCCATCCCCATCCCAGTCCTCAACTCCAACCCCATCCCAATCCCAATCCCATTGCTATCCTGTCCCCATCCCAGCTCCTTCATCCCTGTCCTCAACCCTGTCCCCATCCTCAACTCCATCCCCATCCCCATCCCTATCCCATTGCTACCCCGTCCCCATCCCAGCTTCATCCCTGCCCTCAACCATGTCCCTGTCCCCATTTTCAACTCCATCCCTGTCACTGTCCGTGCTCCGTCCCCATCTCCATCCCCATCCCAATCCCATCGCCATTCCCAATCCCATCGCCATTCCCATCCTCATTTTTATCCCTTCCCCAATCATCCTCACCCCTACCCTCATCCTCCTCCCCATCCCTAATTCTCATTTTTAGCCTCAACACTTCCCCATCCCCATTCCCAGCCCTTTTCCTGTCCTCATCCCCATCCTCATCCCAATCCCATCCCCATTCCCTTTTCCTGTCCCCATCCCCATCCTCATCCCTGTCCTCAGCACTGTCCCCATCCCCATCCTCATCCCATCCCCATCCCCATCCTCATCCCTGTCCTCAGCACCATCCCCATCCCCATCCTCATCCCAAACCCATCCACATTCCCAATGCTTTTCCTGTCCCCATCCTCATCCCAATCCCATCCCCATTCCCAGCCCTTTTCCCATCCCCATCCTTGTCCCCATCCCCATCCTCGTCCCAATCCCATCCCCATCCCCATCCTCATCCCTGTCCTCAGCACCATCCCCATCCCCATCCTCATCCCAATCCCATCCCCATTCCCGACCCTTTTCCCGGCCCCGCAGCGCCACGTCCCCAGCAGCCCCTCGGGGTGCGCGAGCGGGGGGCCCCGTCCTGCCCCACGGGGGAAACCGAGGCACGCGCCGCACCGAGCCTCGGCAAACCGCCGGCAGCTCCGAACCCGCTGGGCGAGGGAAGGCGACGGCTGCAAATTCACCGCACGGGGTTTGGATTTTTTTTTGGTTTTTTGTGGCAGGCTGCGGCGCTGGTGGAGGCTCTGGCGGGTGCAATTGCCAGGGAGGTGTTCCCAGGCGGCGGGAGACCACCCTCTGCAAAACACGAAGAGTTTGGGGGGGGGTGGAAATTTGAATTGACGAGAGAATAATAAGGGTTCGACGCCAAGCTGTGAGCGAGGGAGAAGCAGCCGAGGGAAGTCTCCGGCGAGGGAGACGCCGGCACAAAGAGAAGAATCCCGCGCCGGCAGCGTGCCGGCACGGCTCGGCGGAGGCGCGAGGGCCGCGGCGGGGGGCGGGGGGCCAGTTTGACGCGGGCCAGGCTGTGGCGGGACCCCAGCCCCGGTATGAAGCCGCACAGAATCCATCCGGACACGACCCCATCGCCGCCAAACAACCCCCAAGGGCGCTAATCCGCCCCGGCCGGGGCGCGGAACCCCCGCCCCGGCACCCCCTGCCCCGGGGTCTCTCCCCCCGCAGAGCCCGCCGGGCGCGGGCGCTTTCTAACGAGCTTAATTCCCTGTTGGGGCAACACCACGGTCCAGCACCCCCGGCCCCAAGGCGCCCCGGGCTCCCCCCGCTCGCCGGGACGTCGCTGGTGCTTTCATCCGCAGCGAAGAAATCGCCCCTTCCCACCTCCCTGCCCGGCCCCTTCCGTGCCTCAGTTTCCCCGCCAGGAAAAGAGCGATCCGGAGGGAGCGGAAAGCGAGTTGGGAATAAAAATAAGAGGGTCCCACAGCACCCACATCCCCTGCCTCGCTCAGCCGGGTGCTTCGTTAGGCTTGACGTCCCCTCGGGACCCCGCGCCCCACATGGGACATCCCCCGGTACGGCCGGCACCGGCGAGTCCCCGCGGATGCGCCGGAGGTAATCCATCTTCTGGAAAAGCGCAGCGCTAACTCCGGCAGCCGGCGTTTCCCGTAAGCGCTCGTTAATTAATGCCAAATCGCCGCGTGATTACAGGACATGGAAATCAAATGACTTCATTGTGATTAAGGTTTATTGCCGCCGGGGAGCGACAGGACGAAGAATCATTTGCCGCTTATTGGAAAGGGCCGTGGGGAGCATTCGCCGGTGCCGTGCCGGCGTGCCGGAGGGACGGAGCCGCCCGTGTCGGCACCGAGGGAGCCGCCACGCGTCCTTCCCCTTCGTCCCAAGGCCGTTGTCCCCTACCAGGGAGGTGGGACATTGGGGACACCGGTGCCGTGGGTGGGACGGCGATGCCGGAAACATCCCGGCGGGACAAGGTGGTCTCCGTCCCCAAGGGCTGTGGAGCATCCTCACCGCGATGCCCACGTTCCATGGCCGGCGGCGGGGACCGCGGGCACGTCCCTGTCGCCTCCGTGGCATCGCAGGAGGTGGTTTTTTGGTGTCGATCACCAAAAATCACTCCCTGGGGGACTCGGCGCTACCCGGGTGGGACGCAGCGGGCAGGGACCGGGGTGGGTTTTGCCCCGGTGATGGGTGGGGGGGATCCCCCTTCCCCGGCGCGGGGATGGGAAAGCAGCAGCCCCATCCCCTCTCATTAAACCCCTTTTCATCCCGCTTTGATCTCCCTCCCGCACCTGCGCCGGGGGTCAGCGCGGGCGGCGGGCGACGACGGCACCCAGGACCGGCACCGGTGCACCGGCGGCGGCGGGGGGGGGGACACGCAGAAATCAGCGGTCGTCCCCCCAAACCCCTCCATCCTCTCAGCTCAACGAATCCCGCCTGAAAAGCCGGGACCTGGTCAGGTTAGGGGAGGAAAAAGGATACTGGGCTTTACAGTAACGCGCACTATAGAGCCACTGTTTCGGCAGTGACCCCCCGGGTCAGAGGTGAAGGGTTTCCCAGGAGTGTCTTTGAAGAGAGCCATCTTTGATGAGAAAAGAGCCTCTATACAGATGTCTCATAATTACCATGAGAATGTGGAGCACATGGCGGCCGCGCTGGCCCCAAAGGGAGCTTTAATGGAATGTCATTAAAACGCCCCGTTCGGGAGGTTTCTCTTCCCCGCCGCTTCGCCCCACTTTAACCTCTTTCAGGTTCAAAATCTTCCCCCCAGCTCCGGCCCCCGGCCCCTTCCCGGCACGACGTGCCTTGTCGTATCGATGCCGGGCATCCCGGCGTCCGCCTGAGCCCCCCGCGGGGTTGGGTGCCCCCGTGCCGTGCGGGGATGCTCGGCGTTTGAAGGCGTCGGGTTTGGGTCCAAGGAGGCGAATTCCTCCAGCCTGGGGGAAGATTTCGCACGGGACGGGGTGGGATGTGCCCGGCTGGGACATGACCAGCATCTCCATACCCTGCAGAAGCCACCTGAGTGATTTTTTTTGTTTGTTTTTTAATCAAATCTCTCTAACCCAGCCCGGGGTGGTGCAGAGAGCCCGTGGCGAGGCCGAAGGCTTCCCTTCTCCCTCGCCGCGGGCACCGCAGGCGTCGCCCATCAGCACCACAAATCTTGGGGAGCCGGGCTGTGCTGGGGCCAGGCAGAAAACACTGACCCCAGCCTGGGTCCCTTCCCAAAAATTCAATTAAAGCCTCTCTGCTGACGCTCCGGGTTGCCAGAGGGTGGCTGGGCTCCTCCGTCCCCTGCCCTTGGCCATCCCCCCCCCTCCACGTGATAAACCGCTGCTAATAAAACCGGTGGCAGGGCTAATATATCTGTAATCCGCCTTTGATACACGGGGGACCCGGTGTCGGGGGCAGCAGCGGCCCCAGCGCAGCGCGCGAGGTTAATCTCCGTGAAATCGTCCCTTCAGTCCGGCTTTTATCCGCGTGTCAAGACGTCAGGGCAGGGAGGGTGAATGCGGCCGGGGGGACGGCGCGGCATGGCCGGGGCGGCATGCACCGAGGCATCCATCCCCGACCCAAATCCTAGAGGATTTTACTCCCTTTTACCCTTAACTCTGGCCGCCGGTGCATCTCTCCGGCGTCTCTGCGGGCCACGGCAAGCCAGCGATGTCCTTCCCAGCCGGGGAAAACTTGGGATGTGGCGACACCAACGCACGCATCTGAAACAGAACCCAAAAGCCCAGACCTGGGTAAAGATTCCCAGTGGGAAAAATCTGGGCTGAGCAGTGAAACCTCAGCCTGGAGGTGGTCAGGGGCCATGTCGATGGCTGTGGGGTTTATTTCGGGCAAGCAGAGGAGGCAAAAGGTGGTTTAAGGCAGAAAACCCCATTTTTTTTATCATTTCGAATATGCCCATCACGGCTTGGCAGGGAGACGGCGGGCTGTTCCCCTCCGCGGCATGGGGGAGAGATGGGGATGAACGGTGAAAGAGATGGAGGAGAAGAGAGAGGGGTGGGTGGATCGATCCGGGGAAGGAGGGATGGATGGATGGACGGACAACATGGCATCCCTGGAAAACCAGGACATTTCAGGCTTGAGGGTGCCCATGCAGCCCCCCAGGATCCCGTTCAGCTTGGCTACGGGTGAGATTTCCCCCTGGAAACATATTTCAAGTCCTCCCCAGATAAAAAAAAAACATCAGACCCACTTGCTCGGCCCTCCTGGCCCCGGCACCACGGGCTCAGGCACCCGGGTCCCCCCAGGGCCGTGGCACCCGGCCACAGCCGCGCCGACGCAGCCCCGGCTGATGAAGCCCGGAGAGGCAGCGCGCGGCGGGGGCGAGACCCCGGGGTGCGGGGCGATGCAGCGTCCTGCATCTTCTGTACGCGGGGCCGGCTGGGAAACCATTTCTAAAGGAAAAAAAAGAGCGATAGTAAAAAAAAAAAGTGGTGTCTTGGCTGAAGAAACATCCCCATTAGACACCCCACAGCAGTGTGGCTCCCGGCCCCCTTCCATTGTCAGAGAAAGGTCAGCCCCTGACTAGTTAGTTATCATTAGCTAAGGCCAATTTAATCACGGCGATTGTGTATAAATCACTGCGGACAGACAGGGCACTTTCCTCCCTCCTCGCCTCCCCGGCTCAAAGGTTGACAAATCTCCCGGCCATCTCCCTCCCAGCCAGCTCCGTCGGCTGCCCGGGGCTTTCGGCCACTTTGCCAAATATTAAAGGACGTCGTAAATCACCGGGGCGCTGCCCATCCATCAGCCTGTCAGCCTGAAGATCAGGGTCACGGGTACGAAAGATCAAGGGCCGAGCGGGAACGGCTGCGGGGCAGGAGTGGGATGGACGGGCAGCGTCAGAGGCCGGGAGGTGTCGGGGATGGACGGGGGGGATGCGGGGATGAGCCGGGAGGGATGGAGCGGCCCGAAAACAGCCCCGTTGCAGCCGGGTCCTGCTTCTGGTGGCTTTTCCCACCTCCCTCACGTACCAGCAACCTGATGGGAATCAAAGTCGTGGTTAGAAACCGGCATCTGGGTGGGAAAAAATCGCTCCTGCGCATCCCGGGGTTGCCTGGACCGCACCGGCAGGATGCTCGGGGCTGGAAGGATGCTCAGGGCTCGAGGGTCCGGTTTCATCCACGAAACCCCTAACGACGCCTCTTGCCCCGCCGCAGGGCTTGATTTCGGGACCCCGGCGAGTCAGTGACCGCAGTGCCGGGGAAAACCAGGGCCCGGAGAAAACCTCCCTAACCTGGCAGCGGCCACGCAAAGCCGGACATCCCCCATCCCCAGGGACCAGGACCCGGCCTAGACGGATGGAGCCGGACAAGGCGTCCAACTTTTTCTCGCCTCCCTCCCTCTCCACCTTCCTTTTCTTCCCTTTTAATTTCGCCCCCCCCCCGCCCCCTTTTCTTGCCTTTTTTTTTTATTTCAATCTAATTGAAGGGGGGGTGGAAGATAAGAGCTGCCAGGGCTAATTACACCTCATTATTCCAAAGGATCTCTCACGCCTCACTTCTCCTCAAACGCCGGCAAAAGCGAGGGGGAGGGGGATGGCTATTAAGGGAAAAGCCTTGGTGGAAAACAAAGTTGGTTAATTCACACGGCGCGGCCCCGCGGCGGCTGCGTGGGGGCTCCCCCTCCGCCTCCCGGGGCGCCGCGACCGCCTCGTCCCAACCGCGGGGCTGCGGCCGGTGGGGCCGAGCGGGGCTGGGGGGCCCCGGGGTGGATGGAGACCACCCTGGGGCGATGGGGCTGGGTTTGGGGTGCTCTGAAGGCATCAAGGCCATGACCTTGGGTGTCCCCGTGACCTTGGGTGTCCTCCCACCTGGAGGTGGTCTGCTTTGAGAGACGGGCTTTGCGCCGGCCGCCAAGGATGTCGCCGCTTTGCTCCATGCCTCAGTTTCCCCTGCTGTGCAAGCGGTTCCGTGCATGGGTAAAATTCCCCGTAACCCCCTAAAGATCCTGCAGAAAATCGTGTGCAGCCCCAAGAGCTGGGATTCTGGCTGGGGCTGCAGCCTTCCCACGATTCAGAGGGAGGGTTTTAACCCCCAAATTTTTTCGGGGACCTGTTAAAGCAGGATGGATACAGAGGCCAATTTTTTTAAGCATTCCCCTCTCCTGCCAGAAATTTCCCTGCCTGTTTTCCAGCTCTTAACTTGCTTCCCAGGAGCATTTTTGGGAGAAATTCCACCTGCTCCAAGCCCCAGCACCCCAAAAAAAAAAGGGAAGGGGAAGCTTCAGCCCCTGGCAGACAGGGGGATGGGGCATCCCCCCCACTGCCAACAGCGGGGCGACAGCGTGGCTGACACCGACCTTTCCCACTTGCATTAGGAAAAGTTACGGCAGCGACTGTTTTCCACCGAGACCCATCACAGGTCTGGACCAACACTGCGGCAGCCTCTTCCGCAAACCCAGTTTGCTTTCTCTGCACCATAAAAATATGACTTTTGCTCCCTCTAAGATGCGCTTCCTCCGTAAAACCACATGCTGCAAATTCACTCGGCTCTCCAGGACGGTTACTTATTTATCTTAAAAAGGAGGGATTTGATCATAAAGCGAGAAATTTCCTATTTCGCTTTGCCAGCGAAGGCTCCAGCCCTGCCTGCGCAAAGCAAACCACAAATCTTTCTGTGAGGATGAGGATGACCCTAAAAAGTTTTCGTACGTGGGATAATGAATAGCAGTAATATCTGAAGGACGAGGCTGAGGGCCGTTAGACTCAGTTGACGGGAAGAAATAGGGATTTTAAGAGGCATTTTGGGAATACTGTCCCTCAGCAGCTCCCGGATGTGTCCCCCGTCCTGGCATTTCGGCAGGGAAAGGTTGAGACCTTCCTCTGCCCAGATGCACGGCTGGATCCAGGAGATGGAGGGATAAATCCATCCCCGAGTGCCCGTTGGGTACCACATCCCCGGAGCGGCATTAAAAAAGCGATCGATAACAGCCCTGGTTTCCATCGCCGAATCCTTACCCCATTTCTGCCGTCGGTTGGGTTTTCTCTCCCTTCCCCATGCTATTTTGGTGGTCCCAGCTCAGCCTTTCTAGCCGGGTATCTTGTCCTGTGGGAGACATAAGGATAATTCAGATAATTCAGGTAATTTAGATAATTGCAGCTGCAAACCTGCCTTCTCATTCCCCTGTTTTGTGCCCCAGAAGTCCTGACACCTTTTATTTAAATCCAGGAGGGCTAAATCCATTTCTTTCTTCTGTTTAAAAATCAAAAAGTAACCTTTAGCAAAAGCCAGAGAAGTTGATTATAGGAAATCTATAAAATTTCTATAAAATAAGGACAGGAATACATCACTTCTTTGGGCTTGGAGGGACGGACTCTGAATTTACAAAGAGGAGTGGCGGCTTCCAGCAGGCTGTTAGAGGATGCCACCAGCTTTAAGTCGTGGCTCTTCCCAGACATTTCGAGATCACAACAGATGAAAAAAAAATAGAGATATTTATCTGGAGCTTGCACATCCCCCTGAACCGCCACCGAGCTGCAGGACGGCTGGTTCACCCTTATTTTTCTAAGCACAAAAGCAGGGAGAAAGGGAAAAAGGAATCAAACCCAAAAATCCTCCCCAGCGATGGGAACGAGCCTTTTTTTTTTTCTCCCCTCCTGAGAAAGCCCCCAAATGAGCAGCTCCCTTCTCTGCTCTCCTCGTGGGAGCCCACCGATGCTGACGCATTTTTCCCAGCGAAACGATGCGTTGGTAAGAAATTATTTCAAACCCACCTTGCCGGACCATAACCTTTCCCCTCTGAGCCGGCGCAGAGCGAGGAGCCCTTGTCAGACCCAGCAAGCACTGAGCAGGAAAACGAATGAACAAGTAAGCAAATTAAAAAGGAAAGATTACCATCAATATTGCGTCGGTCTCAAGTTCATTAATTTGTGGTTTAAAAGGCTCAGAGGAGTGTTAAACAAATCTCATCTATGCCGTGGTGCCGACACCTTTGTGCTTCTAATACTGCGGTGGAAAGCTGCTTTTATCCCAAGGAATTTATTTTTCTTCTGTGTTGCTCCAGCACAAGCTAAAAGCAAATGTTGATTAAGGAACTGTGGGGATACCTTTTAAAAAAAAAAAAAAAATTAAAAAAAAAAAATTAAATCACCCCACGGTCACTTTTAGCTTCCAAACTTATTTCTAAAAAAAGAAACGGAGGGTTGGCTTGGACTTTTTTTTCTTAGTTTTTTTTACCCCAAAATGCAGGGCATGGGATGGGGTAGTGCTCATAAAGCTGGGGTTTATGGCTTTATAGCTCACCGTGCGTAGCGGCAGCCGAAGTTTTGCAGGCTGCGTGTTCCCCGCTTGCTCCCAGCTCCCTCTGCCGCTGCCAGCCTTTAACTTTTCCCTTTGCAACAGTCAACAGCATTTTCTGCAAATATTGAGGCAACTTTGCTTATTCCTCGAAGGAAAAAAGCAGCAAGTTCTCCAGCCCGGCACGCCTGCGCGGCTATCTCGGAAAAGAGCAGAAAAGATACTTGCAGATTAATACTGCTAAGTAGGATTTAAAAAAAAATAAAAGCAATTGAGATTGGATAATGCCCTCCAGAACAAACCGGCTCTATTCTCCAGCGCCTGGCAGGTCCTTGTGCGCCCAGGGGTATTTAGCATGTCTTTAACGAAGCTGAAAGCTTCGTATTGAAATGGCACTTCAGGACTGTCCACGCTGTGTGCACTCATTGCCACCTGAGGAACAAGCAGAGGTGTAAAACCCACCCCAATTGGCTTCGCAGGCGACGCGAACGGCCACACAGGGTGCAAACCAGTGCGGCACAAGGATAAAACCCTTGAAAAAGAGCCTTCAGGCAGCGCAGAATGGGCACGGGTTTCGGGCGAGCTCCTCCGTGGCATCCGGGTCTCTTATCCGCCTCAAATCCGGCATAAATTCCCCTGCCACAACCTGCTCCCAGGTCTCCTCCACCCATGGGAATGGGGACCGGGGGGGGACAGACAGGGGATGGAGGTGGGTTTAGTGGCCCCAATACGCTCACCAAGCAGACAAGGTGATTTTCCTACTAGGAACTTACTAAATTTTCAAGTATTTTTAAAAATGCATCTATTTTCCCTCCAGTAAGTAGCTGAGGCTTTTATAATTTGTTAGAAAAGCTTTTATGATTTGTTAGAAACACCTTTATAATTTGTTAGAAAAGCTAAGGCTTTTATAATTGCTTCTTAAACTTCCCCGGACCCTACGCAAGCAATGGATCGGTATTGCTGCAAATAAATGTAGTTAAAAAACCCAGAAAGCTTCTGGCTACAATCAGTGTAAAGGACATTTCAAGACAGTTTTTTTTTTTTTGCTACAATATCCCTGGAATGAGGATCTTCTATGCCCACAGCATTTGCATCACCCTTACAAGTGATGCTGTAGCCATTGAACGTTCAATCCCGCCGCCCCATTTGCTAAACACAGGATTTAATTCAGGTCCCCGAGAAGGCGACACAAAAAGGGCTTTTTGCAAAAAGGAAAAAAAAAAAAAAAATCGAAGCCGAGGGAAGGTCTTTGTGGGGTGTAAAATAGCTGCTGGGAATGGCAAGCGAGGGATCCCTGCAAGCGAGGGATGCTACCGGAGAGAAACTGTCGTCCCAGGAGAGAGCAGGGACCGGCCGAGGGGGAGGCAGAGGGAAGGGAGGGAGCAGGATTCCCCGGGAAGATGGGTCCTCTCCTGGGAAAAACAGCCAGGAGACCAAAAGCAGAGGAATTAAAAACGCACGCGGCAGCATCAGAGGGTGTCGAACGTATTTTGCAATACTTTTTTTGGGGGAATGAAGATATATTCGTGCCCATCCCGCAATAAAACTCCTTTGCGTCTCTTCACGGTGATTTGGGACTCAATTATTTGTATCAGTCTAGAAGGGGTCTTCCCAAATATTTTCAGTGGCAAAAACTCCAGCCAGCAAAGTCAGCCCAAATCCAAACTTTTCAAGGGTTTGGGGAACTTTTCCTCTGCCCCCAAGCAGTCCTAAGCAAGACTCGCTTCCCTTGCTCTGCGAAAACAACGCTGGTTTTGATGCCAGCTCAATATTTCCTTCCAAAATCCCATTTTTCAAGCCTTCATTCCATTTTCCTGACAGCATTTGTTTTGTGGTCATCGGACAATATATTTACCGCGCTTTGTTATCGTCCATTTTCTGGAAGACCTGATCGCATTAAAAATCTCTCACAAAGACAAAACCAAGGAGATGATTAATGCAAACCCAGCGCAACCTTTTTGGGGGTGTTTCTTTTACAAGATACCTTGGCTCGGAGCAGCTGTTGCGCAGCAAAGCCGGTTGAAACACACGGCTAAGGACACTGTATAGCTCTATAAAATTTAACTTGTTTTAATTAATTTATTGCCCCCTCTGCAGAAAGGAAAAGCCACCAGGGTCTAACCTCAAGGTCGGCGATAGCGATGGATGCAGGAGAGGGGAAAGGGAAAATGAGCGGCGACGCAACGGGAGGGCGCTTTCCAAATTGGTTTCCCAACCTGCCGCGGCGAACGCCGGGCGCAGCGGCGAAGGACCGTGCTCACGGGCGCAGGGTTGCCCTCGCTCTTTGCTTTTTTTACCGCGTTATTCTCATTTTAAAAAGGCAGAGGGATAGCGCTAGCCGAAAAGCTTAGCGGAACAGCGTCCATCCGGGGCGGCTCCTTCGACGCCGGCGGGTTCGCCCCGGCTTCGGTGCAGCCGAAGGAGCCCTGGGGATGTGTCGAGGCCGCGATCCCGGCAGAGGATGAACGCCCCCGGGATTCGAGAGGGTCCTGTTTCCCTGCACCGCTGCAGGATCACCTTTGGGATTTGCCTAGAGTGTCTCGGAGGCAAAACATACAGCATCCTAAAGACAGCTCCCAGGCCTTTCCCACCGTAACGGCGTCAGCATGCTTTTCTTTAATATTTGTAATTCCTCCTCCAAACTAGCAAAGACCCCGGTGAAAAGATGCGTAGGAAGGCCGGTGCCAGGCACAGAGCGGGTTTTACAGGCTTGCCCTAGACGCGTCCCACGCTGCCGGGCATCCTCTGTCCAGGGAGCTGCATCCCAGCCCCCGGGGTCTGACATCCTCGGAGCATCGCAGCAGCGATGGGGCTGACCGGGATGCTGCCGATGCTGCCAATGCTGCCGATGCTGTCACTGCTGCTGCTGCTGCTGCTGCTGCTGCTGCCCCCCAATCCCTGCCTGCACCCAGCTCCGGCCGGCAGCGTCCCAGCGCATCTCCCTTCCCCAGCCTGTTGCGTTTGTACCCGCAGCTCCTCTCTCCGAGGGCTCCCGTTCCCATCAGCGCCTGTTTCTATCCCAGCACTCGCAGCCTCCGGGACCCATTTTAATTCCTTTCACAAAGAGCCACATGGCTCTTTTTTTTTTTTTTTCCCCTTTCTTTCACTTGTTTTCCTTTGTGGGGGGATCAACACAGCCTCCTCCAGCCTCTCAAGAGCTGACTTAAACATCCCTTAAACAACTTTTTTTTTTTTTTCCTTTGGTTAGGAAAAGCCACAGAAAACACAAGGCGCGGGAAAGATGACCGACGGATGCAAACTGAGGGGTTGGTGTGCTCTCCCTACCCCTTCCCCGCTTGCACTTCTCCCTGCCAGTGATCATATAATATTATTATTATTATTATTATTATTATTATTATTATTATTATTATTATTATTAATTTCTGGGCTGAGGAGGATTTTTGCTGCCTGCCAGAGGACACCCCAGCCTTGGCCCAAGTGAGACGCGGTAGGTTGGCAGGCCGGCGCTGATTGACAAGTCTGTTAAATTAAAAATACCCAACCAGCCCAAGGCCCATCAGGGTGGATCCGGACGGACTGGCCACGTCCATTTGATCTTTTCCATATTAACCCCTCGCCATCCCGCCTTAGGCAAGTACAAAGGAAAAGGCGTGCTCGCGCGGGGACGCTCCCGCACCCGGAAAACCAGCAAGGATGCTTTCGCCAAAACAATAAATTGCCACAATTTCCCTCCTCTTGATTTTTAAATGGAAAAATAAGAGAAATCAGAAAATCACGGGTGAGGATTTCCACTGAGGGAACGGATGAAAAGTTTGCAAGGCAGCTGGGAAGTCACAGCCACAGCCGCTTCCCGCTGCCGGCCGGGACAGCAATTTGCCACTGGCACCGAATTTGCTGCCGGCGGTGGGATAGCTCCCGGGAGGAACCTGTTAGGATTTCTCCTGCGAAAGCAAAGCAGCCGTGCTCTGCCTCTCGCACCGGAGCCGCACGGGTTCGCCTGCCAGCTAACGCAACAGCATTTGAAGCTTTTCATTCCCACGCGGCTGGACACATACGTTTCCCCCCGCAGGCTAAATATCAGCTGGAGATTAACGACTTTCTCGCTGGAAATATTCAGAGACAGTGAAAGAAGCGTTCCCCCGCCAAACACTGCTTAAAAATAAATAATTCCCGACTGCAAAAAAACAAGGAGAGCAAAGCCAAGACTATTGCGCTGGCAAACTCTTAGTTAATTGCAGAAATTAATTAACCATCCCGTGTTTTGCCTCATTTAAAATAGCCCCGCAAGCCCCCAGCGGTGCCTTACCCCAGGGAGCTCCTGCTCATCCAAGTCCTAACGTTGCCTGCAAAAGCACTGACGGATTTGCATAGCCGTGCTGGAGAGCTGGACTGGGTCAAGGGGACAGGGACAGCCTTTCCAGGCCCTGAATGGCATTGTGGAAGGAAAAAAAAAAAAAAACCCACAAAACCCACCAACCACCAAACCCCAACCCTCTAATCTCTGGGGATTCATGCCTTTCGGTGCTGCGGGCTGGAGTCGGAGCCCCGTTTGCTGCCGGCGAGCTCCAACGTCGTGAAGGAAGCCGCCCTGCCTGATTTGAGGGCAAATTGCAAACCCCTGCAAGGGTTAAAGCAGGTTCAACCCCGCGAGAGATTTTTCCCTTTAGACGTGTCCGCAACAGAGATGGGGTTTTTAATCCGCTAATGTGGAACAGAAGCCTCGGGGACTTTGGTTTGGACAAACCCCGCTTCGGAAACGGCTGGGTGACGGATGCTGCAAGGGCAGGCGACGGAGAGCGGCACCGGCGCCGCAGCCGTGAGGTTAAACCCACGTGCTGAGGGTTCGGCAGGAGCGAGGGCCGCGCCACCCGCGTCCGCCAAGCCCACGCTTGCCCTCCCGCCGCGGGAAGCGGCACCTCTCCGTACACGCCTGTCTCCGCGCGAGCCCAGGCGAACACGCTACGGCCACGCTTACACACGCCAGCGAGCCAGGCGTTTCGCGCATCGCGCCGGCTGGGCGTTTCTGAAACACGGATGCTTTCGTACAGATATTTATGTCTAACATCACGTAGGCAGCAGGACGGCGAGTAAAGGTGACGCCACGCACGGATCACACGCATCACACACGCGTGTGGGGCCGTGTTTTCCCCCCGCTGTGGGTTTTGCTCCGGTCCCCACGTTACCTGGGAGGGGAGAGGAGGCGGCGAAGGCTGCGGGAGCATCTCCCGGTGAGGCAGCCGCGCCGGATGGCTCCCGCTGGTGAGCCCGGCTGAGGGTTTCGGTCTCCTCGGCAGGAACCTGGTTTGCAAAGTGAAGTTCAACAGGTCAGCGGGGGCACCAGGAACCCCTTGATTTCTTCCTCCCTTCCCAGCCAACCCCCAACACACCTCCTCGGAGAGGAAGCCCCCTCTAATCCTGTGTCACAGCCACACAATTGCACCAAATTTGTAAAGTCTCAGGCTGATTTACTGCAGTTTCCGATCCCCCACGTGTTGAGGGGGGATATTTCTCTATTTCCCTTCCTAAACAAGCCCATAAATTGAAGATTGTTTTTTTCCCCTTTCGAACCCAACCATTTCCAGGTATTCTTGGGCTGAGCTGGCACCGGCGGGAGCTCAGCTGGGAGTTCATTTCCTTCTCCTGCTCGGGAGCAAGGGAAAACCATTCCCTTAAGGTCTCCCCTCTCCAGCCCATCCTCTCTTCTCCCGAGACCTGTGCTAAAGGCAACCAAAAGGTCATTTAAAATCCCTTGCCTGAGCATTTTGGAGGCCTGGAGACGGGCAGGGTGGCTCCTCAGAAAGGGCATTATTCCCGTTTATGGGAGCAAACCCGCAGAAGTGATTCCCCGGCTCTTTGCTAATCCATCTGCACCAAGCCAAAGCCTCTCCATCTCACGGCCGTGGAAACAACGCTTCCCGAGCCGAGGAGAGAGGAAGCCCAAATCTGCCAGCAGCTCGGAGCCGGGAAGGGAGCTCGGGGGACCCTGGGGCAGTGCGGGTGCCGCAGGGTTTGGGGAGGGTGGGACAGTCTCCCAGGGATGCCCAGGGTTGGTTTTTCCAAGTTTCTCGCTCTCCTTTTACCTGTTAGCTGGGCTGCGGTGCGACGGAGTGAGCTCGGCCTCGGGGACCCCACGGATGATGTGAAAGGAGGAGTGGGGAAACTGAGGCACAGAGTGGAAACCGAGGGTCCTTTGGGGGTCCTTTTGGACACCAAACCCGCTGGTCCCTGGGGCCCGTGAGATGCTGAGCTGGGACCTCTCCCTCCTGCGACCCCCGGGCTGCCTTTTCCTGCCCTCCTCTCAGGCAGGCGGGCGGCGGGGCAGGCAGGGGAAGGGGGGCCGGGGCAGGCAGGGGTGGCCGTGCCCGGGGGTCCGCTCCCAGGCCGGGCTGGCAGCCCCCACCTTGCAAAGCCCACGCTGCCACTCGCAAAGTGCTGCTGCCACCTCGTGGTGCCGCGTCCCCGCTGGCCTCGCTGTCCCCACGTCCCCAAATCCCGCTCCAGGCCCTCGGCCAAATCCTGCACCCGGCGGGGATGGGGGTGCAGGGGTAGGGGGGGGCTGGCACCGGTGTCCGGAGCCTGCGTACGCACCCAGTGCCCTCCTCACAGCGAAGCAACGCAGAGCTCAAACCTTCCTCTCCCACCTACGTGGACACCGGGATGCTGCACGTTAACCGATGGGGAAACTGAGGCACAGGGAAGCAGAGCGATGGCTGACAGGAGGGGGCAGGGAGGGGGGTGTTGGGCTCTTCTCCCAAGGAACAAGCGATAGGACAAGAGGAAATGGCCTCAAGCTGCGCCAGGGGAGGTTTAGATTGGATATTGGGAGAAATTTCTTCACGGAAAGAGTGGCTAAGCGCTGGACCAGGCTGCCCAGAGAGGTGGGGGAGTCCCCATCCCTGGAGGGGTTCAAAACACGGGCAGAGGTGGCACTGGGGGCCATGGTTTAGTGGGCATGGGGGTGTTGGGTTGACGGTTGGGCTGACGATCTTAGAGCTCCTTTCCAACCTTAGTGATTCCCAGTTTTACTTTGATTATAAATAATCCAGCCACCAAGCCAGGAAACATGGAATTATTCCTCTGCCCTTAACTGGTTTAGTGGTGGACTTGGCAGTGTTGGGTTAATGGTTGGACTGGATGATCTTAAAGGGCTTTGCCAACCTCAACGATTCCATGATTCTATGAGCTTGCTGATCATCCCCAGCATCCCAGCTGCGTGCACTGGGCACCGGCACGCACGAACAGGGCAGGGGAGACCTCCCGGTCCCTCGGCAGAGCGGTGGCAAAGGAGTCGCATCCAGCCCCATCTGCTCCCATCTTTTTTTAGCCCCGGCGCTTCCCTGCCCTGCAGCTGCCCAGCCCTGGAGCAGGTGCTTGGGGCTGGTGATTTATCTACACGTCAGCATCTCGGGAGTGTCTCTGAGCAGCGTCCAGGCAAGGCCAAGGGAGCGGGATGGATGGTTTTCCCTCCGGAGGCAGCCGAGGGGTAACAGCCCCACGTGGATGTGCCATCCCGTGGCTGGAGAGGGCCACGGGACTTGGCTCGCACCTTCAAGTCGGGCGGTTGAAGGATGCAGCTCCCCGATTCTTCCCCGACCTTCTCAAGAGCTTCCCCTCTCCAGACGTAGCATCAAGATTTCTGGTCCTCCCAACATCTGCTCTTCTCCAGGACCTCCTGAGCTCCCCAGGCAGGGGAGAGGGAAAGCTCTGGGCTGGAGAAGCCTGGAGGAAGAGGTTAACTTGACTCCAGATTTGCATCTTCATCAGTTTTCCCATCTTCCTCCTTGCAGAGCCGGGAGAAGAGCAGTTGCCTGCAAGGCACCGGCCCTTCGCTCCCAGCCCTGCTGTGCCAGGAAAGGTGCCCAGGCCGGGTGCCCCCGTGCTCGAGGCAGCAGGTGCTGCCGAAAGAGGAGCCTGCCTTGAATTTCCAGCAGCGCTTTGCATTCCCAACCCGCTTGTTTTTCCCAGAGCCTGGAGAAACCCCCGAGATCAGTAGCTCCCGACGGTCCAGCCAGGATCCCGTGTCCATCTCACGCACGGTTTGCTCTGCCCACAGATTTGAAGCGCGCAGTTGGGAAGCCTTCGGCTCTCCCTCCCTTTTCCCTTCCCCTCCCCACTGGAATCCGGCTTTCGGGATCAAAAATACTACTGGCTATTTTTAAAGCGTCGACTTAGCCCCCTCTCCTCCAGCTTGCGGTGACGGATCAGGCTGTCGTAAAGTTCAGCTGTTTTCTGCTCCCTCCGCACTGAGCCTGGGGCGTTAACAGCCGTGATTCCCTCCTCGCCCCTGCCCGGAGCCAAACCCACACCGGGGACCAGGATTCCCATCTGGAGGGGCTGGGGACATTTGGTGGCCTGTCCTGGGGCTGCTCAGAGTGGCATTTGCTGGGGTAAGTGGAGCACCGGGATCCTCAGCGGAGGTTTGGGGAGGGAAGGACAGGGGCTTTATGCCAAGCAGGGCATGGAAAGAAGGGTGGATGCTTCGGGTTTGAGCAGGCACTGCGCAAACGGCCTGTCCGCTGCTGTGTCTGTACCTGGAGAGAAGCGCAATCCTTTCTTCCAGCTCTCTGGGAAATCCTGCTTTCCCCAGGCCCCTCTTCCGACTCCGATCCCAACCCTGCAGCTCGTGGGGGATGCTGGCTGCTGCGCCGTGCTCCGGGGAGCGCAGGGATGACACTCGCGGCTTGGCTCATCCCCTGTCTCCAACCTCAAGAGCCTGGCTGATCCTGCTTGCCCCGGGATGCTCGGGAAAGGCCGTTGGAGCTCTCCCTGACAGGGGCTTAACCAAGCCATGTTCAGGAGCGGCACGGACGTGCTGCGCACGAGCCGTACGCGCTCACCTCGCAAGGCTCGTGGCTGGCAGGAGGGTTTGCTCGTGCCCACAGCTCTGGCGGAGGCAGACAAGCTCTCTGGAGACCTGACGCCTCTTTAGATACATTTTTCTGAGTTCCCCCATCCACGCAGGCCGTTTTGGGTGCAAACCCACCTGGGTTTGGACCGGGGCTCCCGGTAGCAGCGGGTTTGCAGACACAGCTGATGCCAGCTCAGAGCCAAGCCGGGGCTGGTCTCCCTGAGCAAATTAAATCTCCAAAGCACTAGGGTTAAACCAAACCCTCACCAAACTCATCGTGTTAGTAATCGGGCTAGGTGGGGGCTGGAGCCGAGCCGCGACCATGCCGTCCCAACCTTTGGAGGGATGACATTGCTCCAGATGACAACCCACGTGGGCGAAGCTCCCGAGCAGAGCTGCACGTTACCTGCTTTGCACCAAAAATTATGCGGCTGCGGGTCTCTTCCCCACTCCCGAGGCATTGCAGTGCTTGGGAAAGCCTCGTCTTTTCGGGCGGGAGGATGTGGGTGAGGCCAGCTGCTCTGCAGCCCCCTCGGTGGCAGGATTTGGTGACCCAGCTGGCGGGATTTGGTGCTTTGTGCCTCCTAAACCTCCAGCTGATTTTGCTGGTGGGAAGGGGGGGAAGTTGGCTTTCGGAAGCAGTTTGATCACAGATGCTTTTGTCTTGGTACTGTGACTCTCTGCCAGCTCGGGAGAAATTCCCAGCCTCCTCAGCCCAACATATGCCTGCAGCCCCCAGCTCGGAGAGCTGCTGCGTACGGACGGTGACAATCGATGGTTCCGTTTCACAGCACGGCCAGGATCCGGCACGTCGCCAGGGAGGTGCGCCGTAACGCTGCGCCTCAGGGCTTGCGAGGCAGGGGAAGGTCCCCACAACCCTCTGGGCTGCAGCAACGCGGATATCCCAGTTTGGTTTCACCATTCGAAGTTTCCCCCTCCCTTGTCCAAACGAAGCGGGTGGGTGGGATGCCGAGAGGCCTCTGCTCTTGCCGAGCCCAGATGGTACCGTCTGCTGTTCCAGAAGAATTCCCACCTGCCCGCCCCTGCTCTCGCCCTGCGTGTAACCGATTCCCTCGGTGGGTGTCCGCGCCTCCCCGCGCTGGGGGCTCACTGTGGGGAAGCCTACGGCGGCAGACGGGGAGGATAACGTGGCATGGCCAGGGTGGACCTCGGGAGGCTACTCTAGGATATGGGTCTTATTTTTTAAACAAGATTTTTTCCATTCCCTGGTTATCCCTTGTTACCAGGTAACAGACACCCAGAGCATAAATACTGGGCAGGGAAAAGAGCTGCAAAGCCTCTGTGCACCCCGGGAGCAAAAAAAAAAAAAAAGCCCGGGCATCCAAAACTTTCCTCCTCTGGTGGCTGCTGATGTAAATCCCTGCTGGGATTTGAACCCAAGCTGGTATTTATTCTTTGTTTTCCTCTCCTCTATCCATTGCCCCCAAGGAAGACGTACTATTACACTTAAAACATGAGTCTGGCTGTAGATTGAAGCTTGTTCTGCAATAAGCAGCCACTACCCCTCCTTTTCTCCCCAATTCCCCGGGTGAAGAACAGTTCAGCAGCTGCCATGACCCAGGCAGCAGCAGAGCTTGCGCCAGGGTCAGAGCAGGAGAGGAGGCCGGAGGGGGAAACACTTTTCCCCTCCACCCCTAAACAACCCAAACTGGTCTGGAGGTGCACTGCGGAAATCGGGAGCAATTCTCCCAGGAGGGGCACGGCGGTACCTGGGGGGGTTGGTTAAGCCCCGCTGCTCCCTCCGCTCTCCTGGGCTCAGGCTGGCACGAGGCTCCGGGTGCGAAGGCGTCGAGGGCGCTGCGGGTCTGCGAGGCTTCGCTCCCCACTGTGAAGAGCAAGACCTGGAAAAGAGCAGGAATTTAGTTTAGGAGGCGGGAGGTTTTTCTGAATGAGTTCCCAGAAGGGTTTGTGGGTGCTGGGGGTACTGAAGGACCAACTTTCAATCCCTGCCCTCCAGCCATAACTGCCAGGGATCCTAAATGGACAGGCTGCCCCTGGAAAAGCCCGACGTGGACCTTTCCCCATTTCTCCTCGCTGCAGGAACAGGGGTTTGTGCAGCCACTCTCTGTGCCCAAGCCCTTGCAGGTGGGCTTTCGGGAGCCCAGCCAGCACGGCCTGGCGTTCATCGACCCCTGCGCCACCGGCCACCTTTGGCCTGTGCCGTGTTTGTGTTCGGGACTCAGCCATGCGCCAGGAGGGCGAGCTATGAGAGACACGGCTGAAAAAGTATTCCCCGTGGGGATACACCCCGCAGGGAAAAGCGCGGCGCTTTTCCACGGGGACTCGCTCCTCAGTTGTGCAGCTGCGGGGTTGCAACATCACCCAAGGAAAGAAAACCAGGTAGCCCCGAGGAAGCCAGCTCCCGCTGCCTGCGCTGCGCCCCACGAGTGACAAGACCCCACAGCAGCGAGAAGCATCACTGAGCCAGGGTGGTCTGGGGGGGTCCCACCTCCTCCTCGGGCTCCTCTGCCCTCCCCTTGCCACACACCGTCTCCCTCTGCCCCCTCCGCTTGTTGTTCTTGGCTGGGTTTTAGCCTGTCTAAATTTAGGCGGATCTATTTCAACACCCATCCTCTGCCCTGCGAGGGGAAGAGGACGGAGCAAAGGTAGCCAGGGAGGAAAAGCAGGGACCGCAGTGCCCTGCGGTGGGGTCTGCTCCCGGCACCCCCAGCCGGGCTTTCCGCACCAGCACCCTGGATTTTATCCGCCTGCGAGGCCATGGAGGTGCCCAGGACTGAGGCTGGCGTTTTCCCGGCTGTCATCCCACGGATCTCCTCCCTGGCTGTCACTTGGGGTAGAGCTAGGTGACAAGGACAAGCCAGCCCGCGTGTCCCCCCGGGAAGGAGCTCCCTGCATCGGGAGCCAGCTTGTCTCCGGAGGAGGCTGACGCAGGTGAGCAGGGCTGCAGCAAAGTGAGGGCAGGGACGAGGGTCTGAGGCACAGGACATCGGCGCTGGCACCCCGGGGTGCCCCAGGGTCCGGTCCCATGCACAGGCAGCCCCAAACAGAGGGAGGACTGGGGTGTCTGCCTGGCACAGCCAAAAACCACCCATCTCCCCTCCCAGGCGGCGTCACCTTGGGCTTATGGAGCATCTCTAACTGCTGCCACCACCATTCTCCCAATGCCATGGGGATGGGGACATCCCAAAGGAAGTTCTGCTCTCTACAGGACCCACGGCAGGGCCTCTCCTCGCCCCAGCCAGAGCCACGCTTCCCCACTACACATTAACCAGACGTTTATCTGCTAAGCGTTGCGCCAGGTCCCCTCCGTGTCACCACCTCCAGGGGATTTTGGGGACGGGTAGTGCTGAGGGGTCACTAGCTCCTGTGAGCCCCAAGAAAGATGCTCAGCTTGGTCGAACGGGCTCAAGCCAGACAGGGGGAGATGCAACAGAGCAAGTGCCGGCCGGAGGAGGAGGATGGGAGCGCACGGTCTGCTTGTACCTCGCTCACCAGTCCACACCAAATCCCAGTTCCCAGTTCCTAGCACTGGGTCTCGTGTCTCCATGCCCCAGGGCTGCAGAGACCACTTTCCCCACCTCTATCGCGGTTGGCTCAGCTTGTCCTCGCTGCCAGGAGCAGCTGGCAGCCAGAGCATCGCCAGCAGGTCTGAAGCATGTTTTCACTCCAGACATCTGCCCCATTAGCCATTAATCCAGCTGGCAGAGGAACATGGGGGGCCGCCAGCACTCGGCTACGTCACCGTGCCAGCCAGTACAACTAACGGCGTTGTTTGATGGCTGCAGCCATGACAAAGGGAGCTAAAAGGTGCTAGACGGAGCTGGTAGGGCTGTGATTTCTCCTTTGCTGAGGAAAAGATGAGAATCCAGTCTCCTCTCGCCCCACTGGTTGCAGCTTACACTTACTAGCAATCACAGCGTCAGTAACATCAGCTCCTTGGGCTGCCCAGGGTACCAGGCGCAGCCACATCACCACGAGTGTCAGCCTCGGGCAACCGGCACCTCACACAAGCTAAAGGGGAGGGAAAAAAAAAATATATAATACCGATTTCACACACAGCAGTTTCAAAAGGACCTTTGCAAAAAGCTATTTGACTAACAAGGGATTAATAACCGTGGCTGTTAAAATAAGCCACCAAGGACTCAAATCCCCAGCCCTGACGAAGCACAAGGGAAGTTTTTTTTCTACGGCTGCACATCCTCCCGCTGCAGCCCACCGTCTGGGTGCCTGCAGCTTCTGGCACTCCCCTTCCAGCCAGCTCAAGCCCCCCAGCACCCAGAGCCAGCACAGCAAGGGGGAACGGGGAATGTGGCTGAGAGCACGTTTCCCAGCTTTGAAGGAAACTTGGGCGCAGGTTTTTGGCGGAGCAGGAGGTGCTGGTATCACCCAGTGGTGCCGGCTGTGGATGTCACGGCAGTCGCACTTATAATTCGGCTTTTCAACTCCTGTCCCCTCAGATGCTGTGCTCCAAACCTTAATTTCGGTGGGGACAGCAGCAGGCCACGCTGCACCCGACCCATAGGATGGTTTGGGTCCTCTCTGCACTCATCGGCTGCTCACATCCCTGCTGCGAAGTCTCTTCCAGCCCCTGGAGCTCACTGATCCTCTCCAAGGGCAGCTGGAAGCTTTAACTTTTTGACACACTGAACTACGCAGCACAGCTGCCTCGGGGTGGAAGATGAGAGTTGCCGTGGTTAAAAGCAATTAAAAAAAACACCAAACCCTCGGGGATTTTGCTCAAAAGCTGGCCTCCCCCAGGGGCAGCAGCGCAGCCAAGCCCTGCGGGGCCGCATTTGGCAGCCGCCTGGATGCTGGCAGCTCCGTACCTGCAGCAGCTCACATTTGCTGGCACCTCTCAGATCCCACCTCCGCTTTGCTTTTAGGGGACCTGCTGAATGAAGCCGAGACAAGCCAGCGGGTGAGCAACCCCCCAGGCTCTGCATGGATTGGAATGGGGAAACCTGCCTGCAGTAGGAGCCCAGGGCAGCTGGAAAACCCCGGCTTCTTCCTTCGAGCTCTCTTCCTCCTCCTCTTCTGCAGGCATGGTAAGGAACTGCACGGGCAGAGCCAGGTCCCTGGCAAGGATAACCACGGGAGCCGCAGCCCCAGGGTGCAGGGAGGGCACAACCATGGCAGAGCTCCCGGGAGGTGGCCGGAGCAAGCACAAGATTTTCTCATCGTGACCGTAAGGCTCAGGCAGGATCAGCGCGCCCTCGGCCCACCACAGCCAGAGGGAAGGGCAGGCAGCGATCCCACCGGCATCACCTGCCCCTACCAGGGTAACCTCAGCAAGGAGAGCAGCCCCCTGCTCTCCTGCAGCAGGGACTTGCCCTGGGAGAGCCCCTAAAAGCTCTGTTATCTCCCAAGATAAGACAGGGACAGCAAGGCGCAGGGACCAGCCGAAGCCCAAGGTCTTCCAGTGAAAGGCACCAGCCATACCCATCACTCAGCCCCTCGCTTTCCTTCCTGCATCCCAAAAACTTGTAGGAGGGCTCAAGATTTGCAACCTCGAAATTCATTTCCCAGCACTTAGACAACAGCACCTCCCTTGCCTTAGCCCAGCCTGCATCCACCCCTTGCAAGGACCGCCATCCCTTAGAACCCCTCTACTTAATGAGCTAAACGATCCCTGCCGGGGCGGGTTCGTTAGCTCTCCTGGCGCTGCGGCACGCGGCACCGCTTTCTGCAGCACGGAGAAATCGTGTTTGAGGGGCAGGATGTCCTCGGTGCAGTCCAAGCCTCTCGCAAAAGGGCGATTGCACGGCCCGGCTGAGGTTGAAATGGGAAGAAGGGGTTTCCCGGCTCAGAAATTCCCGTTTGTCCCCTTGGCAAGCCCTGGGGCGAAGAATCTGGGTCTAAGCCACGTCCCAGGGCCGCAGTCACGACTGCTGCCCTGGCCCTTGGCAGCGCTCGTGCCCCAGGTACCTTCTCACATCCTGGTTGCTTCAGGACACCCCTTGGGCCCCACAACCGCCTTCTGCACCGGGCTCCAGCCTGATTCTGCAGTGGGCAACCCTGGCTTCATTCCCCTCAGGCACGTAAGAAGCAGGTCACTTAAACCGGCCGCTGCATTCGTTAAGAACAGGGAGATAAGCGCTTCCAGAAAGCATCTCCATCATGAGATCTGCAGTGGGCCAGATGGTGGGAGGTGGTGGGAAGAGAAGGGGGTGCCCTTCCCCATCCCTACAGCTCTACTGGGATGCCCTGGGCCATCCCGTCTCTCCCAGTTTCTTCCCAGTGCAAGATCCTACGCTGCAACTCCGAGTACGTGGCTGCCACCCTCAACCTGCGCGGCTCCAACAGGAACGCGGCGTACTGCAACGCCCTGCGCTCCTACTCCCACTGCACCCGCAAGACGGCTCGCACGTGCCGGGGCGACCTGGCCTACCACTCCGCCGTCCACGGCATCGAGGACCTCATGATCCAGAACAACTGCTCCAAGGAGGGGCCGACATCGCCACCCCCGACCCCGGCCCCCGGCCCCCAACCATCAGGGCTTCGAATCTCTCGATATCTGCAACTACGAGAAGAGTTTTCTCTACAAGCACGGCCAGCCCCCCAGCTACCAGCACTGCGCGGCTTTCGGGGACCCCCACATCCGCACTTTCCATGACGACTTCCACACTTGCCGAGTGGAGGGCTCCTGGCCTCTCTTGGACAATGACTACTTGTTTGTGCAAGCGACCAGCTCTCCGGTGGCGAAGGGGTCCAACGCTACGGTCACTAGCAAGGTAACGCTCCCGCATAGGGCTTGGCAGCAAACCCACGCACCTCCGGGACGCAGCAACGGCTCAGGGCACTCCCTGCACTCCCTAAAATGGCTGGCGGGGGCGGGCAGCAATAGCTTCAGCTAAACCCACGTGGGATTGGGAATGAACGTCTGCAGGAACAAGCGGGACGAAGGTCCCCGAGGGGACCAGAGGGACCTGCAAACGCTCCCGTTGCTGCCTGGGGGTTGGTTACTGTGTGCTCCACGGGTTTCCTGCATGCAATCTATCCAGGCTGGGCTCCATCTCAGTTTTCAGTTGTTTAAATGGTATTAAAGAAAGAAGGAAGGAAAGGAAGGAAAGAGGAAAACATTGCTGTTTTCCCCAAAGGACTGCAGCAATATGGGAGAGACGGTTTGGGGCAGAGGGGACACATCGGCGAGGCAGACGTGTGCAATCTGCTTTGCCCTCCCCTAGACAGCTGATACCCGGGGTGGGGACGCGGCCGCCACCCTCACACCTGGCAAGCGTCGCGCATGGAGGTTTGTGAATCCCGCCACGTACGTTAATTTATCGTGAGTGACTTCACACGGTTTGGTTTAGTAGCAGTTGAGAATTCGCGACAGCAAGTCAGATCAAACCCCTTTCATCTGCTCTCTGCAGCTCACCATCATCTTCAAGAACATGAAGGAATGCATCGACCAGAAGGTCTACCAGGCTGAGATAGACAACCTCCCGGCGGCCTTCGAGGACGGCTCGGTGAACGGCGGCGAGAGGCCGGGCGGGAGCAGCTTGGCCATCCGGGAGCGCAGCCCTGGGCGGCACGTGGAGATCCGTGCAGAGTACATCGGCACCACCATCGCTGTCCGTCAGGCCGGCCGCCAGCTCTCCTTCTCCATCCGGGCAGCCGAGGAGGTGGCACGCGCCTTCACAGAGGAGCAAGACCTACAGCTCTGTGTGGGCGGCTGCCCCCGCAGCCAGCGCATCTCCCGCAGCGAGTGCTGCCGCGGACGCATGGCAGCCGAGACGGCTCGGGCGCTCTGCAAGGAGATGCTGCCCGTGGAGGACGTCTACTTCCAGTCGTGTGTCTTCGACGTGGTGACCTCGGGGGACGCCAACTTCACCATGGCGGCTCACGGAGCCCTGGAGGATGCCAGGGTCTTCCTCCCCAACGCTGAGAAACTGCACATCTTCCAGGCTGGGGGAGGCTGCCCGCGCGTCTCTTCTTCCTTCTTCCTCCTCCTCCTCGCCTCAGGTCTTCGGGCTGTTTTGTTGCACTTTTAACTCTCGCTGGCGTTGCATACAGCACAACAGGACGCATCCAGCCAGTCCATGGGGTAACCTGAGAGAGCTGCTGACTCAAGACCCATGCCGTGCAGATCAAGAGGGATGCCTTCGCTAGGATCACGTATCTCTGCGGCAATAAGGAATCGGAGACCTTTGGGGAGGGGAGCGCTGGAGATGAAAGACAGTGAGACACTGGTGTGCATCCACTGTTCTTGCACGTACGGCACTGATCGAACCCAGTTCCTCTCCCGAAGGTAGATCACAATTTTTTCGGTTGGATTCTGACACATTTCTTTTTTCTAAAGATGAGGACGTAGCAGCCGTATCAAAAAGAAAGAAAAACACAGGGTGAAGGCACGTATAGAAAACCTCTCTGCCCCTCAAAGCCTTTCCATAAACTTGCTTTACACCTTTCTTCCAGTGTTACTACATCAGACTTTTACCCAGAACCAGAAATTCAGAAACCCAGATTCAGAAATAACGGGCTCAAAGCCCAGATCCCAATTTTTAGCAGTCAAAAAATGTTGTTTGGTGGATTTGGGGCCCCTCGACCCAGCTGCTACCATGCGAGAGTGAAGCAAGGCAGTAAGTTGGTTATCAGAGTGTTGTGACCAAGGTTTGAGATTTTTGAGCTAGAAATCAACCATTTCGTACTGTACTCTCCTCTCTCTGGATTAGTAATGTGCTAGTTTCCAGCGTCGGGAGCTGCAGAGCGTCAGGTCTCTGGCATTGCAGGCTACCGTTGCTATTTTTCCTTGTTGTCTTGGCACCTGTCTAGGACTCAATATAGGCAGTTCTGGACTTTGGACCAGCGTTGAGTTTCAGTGAGGAAAAATACCCCTTGGTATTCCTCTCCCTTGGGCCCAACTTTCACTGTCGCTGTCACAACCCTGTTCAAATCCAACCCAGACTGCAGGTTTGACTTGCAAAAGAGAATTAATAATGACAACACGGAGCTGGCAGAAAGACATACGGCCGTATTGACGGGCAGGGGAACTACTAGCAGATGTACATAAATATAGAGGTGAGGCCAAATTAGATGTTTAATATATTTAAGAGGTTTTAAGTAAAGCAGATAGAGTATATCATAAGAAATATTTTCTGTATGCAAAAACTTTTTTTTTTTTTTTTTTTTAGTAAAGAGGGCTCACATTAAACCTTTGCCATTCCTGTCCCGTGCAGCCCTAAGAAGAGCCTTCCAAAGCCCTAGCCTTGTGGGGGCAAAGAATTAAGCTGGCAGACGCAGGCAGGATTTGGGCACACAGCTCGGGGAAAGAGAACTGCAGATCATCCAGGTACGGAGGATCTGTCGAGCTGTAAAGGGAGGTTTTACAATTCATGTTTCAGTGTATCTGCAGTTTCTTTGGTAATTTTTTTTTTCCTCTGGTTCCTCCACTGAGGGCAGAAAGAGTAAATACAGAAATGCTTCTTAGATATCTCAGTATATTTC
Source organism: Pelecanus crispus (assembly GCF_030463565.1). Lineage (NCBI taxonomy): Eukaryota > Metazoa > Chordata > Aves > Pelecaniformes > Pelecanidae > Pelecanus > Pelecanus crispus. Next base: position 3,292,994 of record NC_134664.1, read on the forward strand.
CTCTTCTGACATGCACTTAAAGCCCATGGGGACTAGCGTGAGAGTTTCTCTGTTTCTTGTATGGTGCTCTCACTAATCCCTGAAGGTTTTGACATTAAAGGTGTCTATTTTTGAAGTCCTCATTTCCTGTCATCTGTCTCTTTATTTCTTTGGTCGGCAGCAGCAGGTGAAGATAATAATATCTCGCCTTCCACCCACTGCTTCTTTTACTCTGGAGCATTCTGTGGTCTATATATACACGCGCTGAATGGGGAGAGGAAGCCAGCCTGCCCTGCTGCTGTGCTCCGCCACTTTGCAGGAGACCGCAGGTCCCCGTGGGAGCAACATTCCCCGTAGGGATAAAATCCTCAGGAGCCCTGGAGAGGCTGCAGGGTTGATAGTGCCGGAGCTCCTTATAGAAACGGGATTGACTTGATTCAGTAGTAAAAGGTAGCCACTTCCAGGGTGCAAAACAGCAGCTCTTTAACAGTACACAGCGATGCTCTGCAACTGCCGGAAACAGCGTCATGGACACGCTGCAGGGACGGATTTTACGATGCAGAATATAATTATCCTTAGATTTTGGCCAATGGAGCCAATCAACAAGTATGCCATGGGGAAAGGGGGGCTTTCCTAACGGAGAGATGAGGATCTCGCCGGCTGATGACTCTTGCAGGTGAGTGGGGCCGCACTCGTGCCCCGAATCCAGCCTCTTGGTACCTCCACAGTCATAAAATGGGGACAGAAGAGTCCCCAGGACCCACCAGCAATGTGAAGGTGCTGGAGGCGATCCTGCGCGAGCCCTGGGCATGTGGGCATGGCAGGGAAGCGGCGCTGGCTAGCCATGTGTCTCGTAGTGTCACACTAGCTCTGTCCCCACCGCGGAGTGTGGCGAGTGCTAACCCAGAGCTTTGCTTTCAGACTCACTCTTCCCAACCTGCTCACTAACTTCCCACCCAGGAAGGAGGCAATGAATTGGGCAGCAAGGGCTTTGCTCCCATGGAAAAGAAAAGCAGATTTTCCTGGGTCTGCCCGTGAAAGGTGGATTCAAGACCCCTCAGACATCATCCACCTGACAAACCCCAAAGCCCATGAGAATCATAGAGTACCTCAAGGTGGAAGGGACCCAGAAGGACCATCGAGTCCAACCCCTGCTCCTCGCAGGGCTACCTAAACCGTATGACTAAGAGCGTTGTCCAGACGTTCCTTGAAAAGAAGACTTTGGCCAGAGCTCTCTGGAAAAGTTGAGCTGGACCGCCCTGAGCAGCTCGTGGAAGCCTGAAGCTCTGATTCTGGTTGGAGCAGGTATTGGGGAGTCGCAGCACGTCACAGCCAAGGCCACCACCTCCCTTACATGCGACGCAGATGCTTAAACCTGAGCTGCAGCCTGGCTAGGGCCCAGCAACGTGGAAGGAACGTGCACAGCGTTGAATGGGTTGGCGCCTGTTCTCCAAATTGTTCTGTACTCCGCATCCTCAACGTAATGATTGCCGAGGAAGCAAGACCTTTCAAAGACGTGCTAAAGTCTGTAAGTAGAAGAGAGACCTTTCAACCCCTGACAGATTGCAGTCTGAAATAAAGAAGTGGAACGTAGGCGTGGATCCAAGCCTCAGTGATGTCAACGAGAGTATTTCCATTGACGTCAGCAGACGTTGGATCGAGCCCTTCAGTTTCCTAACATCTATCACCTGCTAAAAAAGACACTGGCAACACCAGCCAGCATTTTCAAAAGCGAGCCCAGTTTGGGCCATTCTGCATCCAGATGCCCAACCAGGGCGGTTGGAGCAAGGGAATTCCCAGTCTGGATCAGACCTGGGGTTTGCCTGCCCTAGTAGGCGGTTGTCAGCAGCCGCCGGCAGCGGGTCTCGCAGGAAGGCATGGGAAGTCTGGGACAATCTGCTCTTCTTACATCCCGTCTCACTCCGATTTCTAGTAGAGAGATGCCAAGGCCTCGGGGCATGAGGTGTAACAGCCAAACCTGAATCTTCATGAGAAGCTGCTTCCACGTGTCATAAACCAGCCTGCTCATCAGAGGTGGCCACGTTTGCCAGCTCCCGGTGTGGCAGCGAGGGCACACAGCTGTGTAAGCTGGAGCTGCCAAGCCTCCAACCCGCAAACCAGAGCCATCCAAATCAGAAGCAGGACTTCAAAATGGCAGCACTGGTTTAAAAGCCACCCGAAAGTGCAGCTTTCCTCAGCGTGTTTCCTGCCAAATCCCTGCATGTTTTGTTAGCAAGATGTTAAGGCCAAGGCGAGAACTGCCTCCACAAAGTTCAGGGTTAGATTCGTCTTCCTCACGTTCACAACGGCCAATGCCTTGAGCATCGTCACTGGCAGGGAATGGGAACAGGGACAGCGGCTGAAACGGGCACGTCTCAGTGTGGAATGCTTCCTCACGTTCCTCCTCACCTGGCATGAAAAATAACCTCAAATCACAGAAAAAAAGAAAGAAGCTGCAGTTGGGCAGCAGATGCACAGCAAGCCAGATCTCTGGTGGTACAACCTCCCCTTGTCCTCATGAGGCGGCAAATGCCACGGTTCTCAGCCTCTTACAGCCATTCCTTCTTCTTGTAAATACACAAAGATTAACGCTCGTTCTCACCTTTACAAATACACAAGCAGCACGCTCAAAACACGAGAAATTGGCTCATAGCAGCCAAATTTAAAGGCAGCTTCGCTTGCCTCTTCTTAAAGTTTGTACCTAGGACTGGGCGGGCTGAATATTTGTTCCGAGGCCGAATACGCCAATGTCAGTAGTCCATCCTCTCTGCAATCCAACCAACAAGCCTGCATGGGTGGATGGAGCAAAATCACCCCCGTGTCATTCCTGGCAAGGCCTCTAGATGTCCACACAACCCAAAGTATGAGAAGGACTTTGGCGGAGTCAGCAGCTCCACAGCCCAGGGGATTTGGTCATCCTCACCCCAAACACCACAAAAGGCTCCCATAAAGGTTCCGTCATCCGGCCTCGCTGCCTCTGGGGTCAGTGAAGGAGGTCTAGGAGGGGATTGCCCCCCCCCCCCCCCCCCCCCCCCCCAGTTTTAGCCACCCAGCCTGGTTCTCTAAATTAGGGAGCTTGATGTTTGGGGTGAGGACCTCCGGTGAGGATCCCCTTGCCCCCAGGCGTGCACACACACGCTGGCAGCCTTCAGAGTAGCTCTGGCTGTTGAAAAATAAGAAATCTTCCTCATTTCTTTGCCCTCTCCAGCATCTGTGGCCCCAGCTGGGGCCTTTCAAGGGACAACTGGACGGAGCAGGGATGGAAGCTCAGGAAATCTTTTGCTTTATGATACTTTTTCCTCCCTTCATAACAACATATTTCAAACCCAACTGACACCGAAGGCAAAGAGGACCTAGTGGAGTGGTTTGGCAAAGAGATGAGCTGGATTTGTTCTTTTAGAAGAGGAAGGCTTGGCCAACGGAGCCAAGAGCAGTGGGTTCAGCTGGCCCCGCTGCGCGCCGGGAGCCCAGAAGAGGTCACGCTCTCCCAATCGGAGGAAAGAGCGGATGCAGCTGAGTCTTCCTGCTCAGAGCAGATGATAGACACGGGACTTCCCAAACCCTGAATTCAAATTCCTCTTTGTTCATGGATGACTGAGTTCAGCTTCTTGTCACAGGCTGTTGACACTTAGCTCTGGTTTTCCCCTTCCTCTGTTCCAAAAACACAATCGGGCCAGAAAAGAAGCGAAGAAATCCCACCAAGGCCAAGAACCATCTGTCAGGGAGAGCTTTCGCGTCCCGCTCCTTGGCAGGAGCTGGAAACTTGGGGGTCTGGGGGGAAACTCCTCACGCCTGAGCCCTGAGAGGACTTCTCCCCCCTCAGTGGGGATGGGGAAGGGGAAAAGGGGATCCCGATCTGTGCCACAAAGCATTTCAAAATGGTATGCAGCCCGCACAATGCCATTGCTGTGGACGAAAGCAGCAAAAAAAGCTGATTTTGGAAATCCCTAATAGGGATCTGCCCTGAGAGCTTTCCAGCCTGGGGTAGAAGCCTGGGAAACACCTCCGTATTCCAGCAACCCAGCGGTGCTGTGCTCCCCTGTCTCAAGCCAGGCACCACAAACCTTAACAACCTCACCAAAACTGCTGGTTTTATTTAGAAACTGAAAGAGAGACGCTCCCTTGCTTCACTGCCTGCTTGCCAACCTAGAAACCTCAGGTGGACCTTTTGCTGTTGAATCGCTGCCGCGGCCACAGCCAAACGCGAGCAAGTGAGAAGCCGAGCGTGGGACAGCGGTGGCTTTCCAGGAGCCACCCAAGTCCCACGGTCCCTCGTTTTCCAGCTGCAGCGACACGCACCCGATGCAATCAGCGTGGGATTAATCTATTGTGTTCCCTGTACATAAACAACCTCGCCAAAGGAAATGCCTCTTCCCCCCTGGCTCCCGCTCTCAACCGCACAACAGGCACACACTGTCTCTTCGCTCTGGCCATTGTGAATCCCTTTGCGTCCCTCTCTCTCTCCCCTCCCCGCCTCGAATTTGCTGGAAGCAACCATATATGGTGAAAAAAACAGAGAAAACAGCACCAAGAAGCTCCAGGGCTGCAGCCTCCAGCAGGCACCCACCAGATCTCCCAGCAGTTCAGGGGAGGCAGACGGTTGTCCGATAGCCGGGGCAAAGGACGGCATGCCACGAGAGGAGCGTGACTTCTCCAGGCAATGATGGGTAGCGGCTCCCGATAACCTAGACCAGGAGAAAAAAAAAAAAAAGGCTTTTATCAGCATCACGCTTTGATTACAAGCAAAATTCAGACGGATAGTAGGAACAAGGGCAGTTTCCAGCAAGGCACAACGTGGCTGGCACGGAGTTTGGCGCTGAAAGCTGTCGTACTGCCCAGTTTCTGCCTTCCCCATTCCTTCTCCATCGACCCACAGAGCAGCCACAGTGAGTCACCTCAGGGCCCGGTTTCTCACTCAGCCCAACCCTGCAGCTTTTGAACTGGGTTATCCCCAGTGTGTAACATTAGTCACGCAGCTCTCCTTGCCATCCCTTGCCCCCGGACAGGCACATCGGGACAGGACGAGGCCCTGGCCGCTCTCCCCATCCACCCTCAGCAGCAGCTTTGCTCTCAGTCAAGGCTGGAGGGATCCTCCAAGCACCACGATCCCCATGGGAGATGAGCCGAGAGGGGGCTGAATGCCTTAAAATAATTGTTTAGCGGGAGCAAGGAAGCCCCCAAGAGCTGGTCTCTGCCCAGACATCCAAGTGGCTTCTCTTCCGATGCCCTTGTTTTTCGAAGGCGACGTGACATTTTGAAGCTTTTGTTTTCACAAGCTAAAATTCCTAAACGTTTCCGAAACCCTTGCTTAATCCAGGGTGCTGCTTGCGTGGGAAACCTCGTGAACCAAGTTTCAGCCCTGAGGAAATCACAGCTGCTCCTTCTGCTGCTGAAGGACCGGGGAGGCATCTCCAGCCAGATAGGGGTCAGGGGAGCAAAGGGCAAAAGCTGATTGACAGACAAAGAGAAATTTGGAGAGGACTGGGGCTGTGGAACGTGCCTTGGACAGTATCTTTGGCAAGCTCTGTGGCTTAGGACTCGATAGTCCTTTGACATTGCCGGAATGTGTGTTACTGCCCAAGAGCGAGCAGCCATCTTCCTTGAAAAGATGGGCACTGAAGGAAACCGGAGAGGGAGCGCGTAAACACGGCTCCTACGGGAACGCTAATCCAAGCTGGGGTCTTTGGGATCAAATGTCCCATAGCTGGCAAGGCTGGAAAGAGAGCTCTTCTCGTTTTGCCAAATTAGAGCAAATCCGCAACTCTTCGTTAATCTGGCACCGTTTTTCCTAGCGTGCTGCGAGAGACAACGGGGCGAGCTTGCTGGGACCAGAGGTGGCAGGAAAAGGTGCAGTTCCTCCATTACGTCCCTAATTGTGAAATTATTCCCTCACAGTAGGGAAATTTGTCCTGCAGTTTGGCAGGCGAAACAGTTTATGCCCTACAGTTTATCTGGCCAGTTTATCGGTTTATACTAACAGGTGTGAATTAACTCCAGGGGAAGGAGAGGATGGCAGAGAAAGAAAAGCACGGTGCGTGCCAGAAACGCAGGGACAAACAAGGTCCAAAGGACAACGGAGACAACTCATAACAAAAACATGACCCTTTTCGTCATTGAGGGTGGGGAGGTCTTGAGAGCCCCCGTTTTCTACTCCTGCTTTGTTGGGTGGCTCCAAAAAATATTGTTTTCCCATTTCCTCCACTCCCCATGCCTTCCTGAACTGCAAAAGCATTCATGGCTTTTAAAACCAAGGGCAAAGTAGCCCCCGCCTGTCCCGGACGAACGCATGCTCAGCAAAAATTATCTAAGGAGGAAAATTCAAGGGTTTCGCTGAGTCAAAAGGTTTCTACGGGGACAACACAATTGTCCCCGCTCCCCAAATCCCAGCTGGAAAACAGGGTCGGGGGGCCTGCCCCGGGCACGGCTGATAGGGAGGATGTGGTTGCTTACCGTCCCTTAGATCAAGGTAGACTCGTTGCCGAGAAAACAAAAATCCCCCATTTTCTACGGCGAACAGCGAGAAGCATCTAGATGTTGCGATCTTAAAAATAAACATTTACCTCAGATTTTCTCACCGGCTACTTTGTCTGTCCCCGTGCCCCCCCCACCTCCTCAAGACGCTGGCTGGAAGGATCCCGAAGCGCGGGGGAGCGGGAGGGGGTCACGCGTCCCTTTTAGCAGCATGACAGCGGGCTGAGAGGGCCATTTCTGGGAAGGGTGCGTGGGAAGGAGCCCCCAAACACGACGGGCGGGGAGGGGGCACAGGCCCCCTGTCAAGGGGCCGGGGGGGGGGGGGGGGGGCACCACCGTGACACCCCAGACGGATGAGACAGGCGCCCAGGGCCAGGCTTTGCTCCCGCAGCCAAATCTGTCCCTTTTTACCTCAAATAATGTGGGTACCATAGAAGGGGGGGGTGAAGAAACGCCTGAGGCGCTGGCTGAGGGGAGGCCGGGGGGGGCTGTGGGGATGCCCCCAAGCTGCCCTTGGTGGGGACAGACTGAGGAAGGGGGAATAAAGCCCCCGGAGGGGTGAGGGGAGCAGCAGGGGCCGGGTCACGCCGCTCCCAGTTGGACCAGTGCGGCGGGGCCCGGCCCAGTACACCCTGAACCGGGCAGGGCACCCACCCTGAGGGGGCTCCCCCCCGCCGCACCCCTCAGAACATTACGTGCCGTTCCGCTCTCGCCATTGGCCGCCGCCGCCGCCCTCCCTCGCTCCCCATTGGCCGGCCGCGCTGTCACTCCGACCCCGTCCCCCCCCTTCCCCCTCCTCTCCCCTGAACACGCTCGCCTCTCCTTCACACGCTGTCCACGCTCCGCACCCGGCGCGCTGATTGGCCGGCGGGGCTGTAAACAAGGCGGCGGCGGCCAATGGGAGCGCTGATCACGCGAGCAGCACGCCTGGCCACGCGCCCTCGGCGTGGCGCTGCTGGCATCAACAAGCGCGGGCGGGGGTGGGCGGGGAGACGGAGGCTATAAAAGGCGGCGGCGGGGGGCGCCGCGCTCCAAGCCTTGAGGGCAGCGAGCGGCGCGCAGCAGGCCCGCGTCTCCCCTTCAGGAAGCGAAGGGTTGAATTGCGCTTTTTGACTAAAATTAGCCGGCTTCAGGGCTGGTTTTTTTTTTTTTCCTTCCTCTTAAGGGAGGGAAAAAACCCAAAAAACCCCACGGTTTTGCCCCGGTGCGGCTCCCCTCGCTGCTTTCTCAGGAGCGCTTCCCCGCGCTCACCTCAACCATGGTGATGTTCAAGAAGGTAAAGACCTTCCTGATGGCCTTCAGCGAGCCTGACAAGGTCTACTGCAGCGGGGAGAAGGTGGCCGGGCGTGTGCTGGTGGAGGTGGCCGAGGTCACTCGCGTCAGCGCCGTCAAGGTGCTGGCCTGCGGGGTGGCCAAAGTCAACTGGGCCAAGGGCCCCCAGCAGTGCAAGCAGGAGATGGAGTACCTGCGCTTCGAGGACGTCCTCACGCTGGAGGAGCAGCCCACTGGTGAGGATCTGGGGCTGGGAGGTGGGAGTTGAAGGGGGCAAAAAGTGGTGGGGAGGAAAAGGCTGGGAAGCTGGCCCGTCGGCCGGCAGCGATCGCTGCTGGTTGGCCTCTCGGGGGGCCCGGAGCGGGTCTGTGGTTGCGTCCCTTTGGGGTACGCGTGGAGCGGGGTAGTTGCGCGGCGAGGAGTCGCGGCGTCGCGCTGCCATCGGGGCTCGGCACCGAGGCGGGAGTGGGATTGGATGTCGTCCGAGTCGTGGGGGAAAGGGGTGAATTCAGCTGAAACCGGCGAAGAGGCAGTGGGCAGCAGTCAAGTTCAAGTCAAGTTCAAAGTTCGAAAGCGGAGGGCGAGCCCTAACTAGAGCCTAAAAAAGCCGGACGAGCTGCTTGCCGGCGCCTACAGAAGCTGTTGGGTGTCGGTGTGGCTGGCGCGGCTCGCACGGCAGGCAGCCATGCGGTGCGCCCGCAGGGAGCCAGCACCGGAGGTGCCGCTCGATGGGTACGGCGCCCGGGACGGGAGGTGGTCGGGGAGCGGGAGGCGCAGATCTTTCCCGAGCGAAGGAGTCGCTCCTGGGCGTGGAGAGCTCCCTTGAGCAGCCTCCGCAGGCTGGTTCCAGGGAAGGCGAGAGATAGGGACTTGGCAAAGTGTCCCGGGAGATAACTCGGGTGGCCGCGAAGCCTTGGAGATAAGGCGAGAGCTGAGGAACTAAAGCCAAGTGAACTCTTGATATTCCCGGAAAGTGGGCGTAGGGTGTGGTGAGGAGAGGCAGCCAGGACCAGAGCGCATCAGGATGCGCTGTTCCGGCTTTGGATGGGGATGTTGAAAGGAGAAGTGGGACTGAAGGAGCAGCGCTGCCCTGGGTCCAGGAGACGCCAGGGTCTCGGGCTGTTCCAGGGGGGCAGGCGTTACCAAAGGGCTCGAGCCCATGCGGCGCTTGGCTTCGCCGCTGCCTGTGTAAGCAGAACAGAGGATAACGCGCGACAGCAAACCCGCGGAGCTGAAGCTGACGTTTCGTTTCCCCTTTCCTTTTTCCCAGATGGGGACGGCTCTGTAATCCTGAGACCTGGGAACAAATACGAGTACAAATTCGGATTCGAGCTTCCCCAGGGGTGAGTACGAGAGGAACACTGCCTCTTCAAAGCAAACCAAACCGCATCGCTACGGCAAGTTCGCCTCTTGCCTCAGGTGGGCCTAACAAGCGCCTCTTTCCGCAGGCCTCTGGGAACCACCTTCAAGGGAAAGTATGGCTGCGTGGATTACTGGGTGAAGGCCTTCCTGGAGCGCCCGTCCTTTCCCACTCAGGAGGTTAAGAAGTGCTTCGAGGTTATGGATCCCGTTGATGTCAACACCCCGGAATTGCTGGTAGGTGCTGCTGTACCTGAACTCCTCCCAAACTCGGAGAGGTCTGGGTATCGGCAGGTGCTGGGAGAGAGAAAAGCCCCTGGGTAGGGTCACTCCGACCTCTGTCGTTAAGACGCCCCTAATGGGCTTTATTGCTGAGCACGGATTAAACGCTCAGGCCTTAAGTCTTGGTTGCTTCTAGAAACCTACACTGAGGCAGATAAAGCGAGGCGCTTGTTCTGCTTTCGCTTGGCTGTGAGCCGCTCGAACCTCACGAGGAAGTTGAGGCTTTTGTTGCGAAACAAGAGGAAGGAAGTGGGGGGGGTAGCGAGGGGCAGGTTTCACCTCGGTAACAACCTTGTTGCTCTGCAGTCCCCAGTTGCTGCCAAGAAGGAGAAGAAGGTGTCCTGTATGTTCATTCCCGACGGACGTGTGTCGGTCAGCGCTCAGATCGACCGGAAAGGGTTCTGTGAAGGTAAGAGACTGTCCTCCCCTCTGGGAGAAGGGTGGGGAGGGGGCCGGGGGTGGTGGGACGAGCAGAGGGGGAGCATAAACAGCTAAACCAGGCTTCCCGCAAGGAAAAAGCGCGGACAATCCTAAAGGCGGAACGCTCTTCCCTCCCCAGGTGACGAGATCTGCATCAACGCCGACTTTGAGAACACTTGCTCCCGCATCGTGGTGCCCAAAGCGGCCATCATCGCCAAGCACACCTACCTGGCCAACGGGCAGACCAAGGTCTTCACCCAGAAACTCTCCTGCGTCCGAGGCAACCACATCATCTCGGGCATGTCCGACTCCTGGCGCGGCAAAACCATCCGCGTCAAGAAGCTCAAACCGTCCATCTTGGGCTGCAACATCCTGCGCGTGGAGTATTTCCTGCAGGTGAGTGCCGCGGGTTGCCGTCGCTCCTCGCTCGGTGGGTGAACTTGTGTCCCCTCCCGGTTCCCGACATCCCTTAAAACTCCGGTTCTTACCCTTGCAGATCTACGTCAGCGTCCCGGGCTCCAAGAAAATCATCCTGGAGCTGCCCCTGGTCATCGGCAGCCGCTCGGGCATCGGTAGCCGCAGCTCCAGCATGGCCAGTCAGACCAGCTCCGAAATGAGCTGGGTGGATCTGAACCTCCCTGATGCTCCAGAAGGTGAGGGCGAGCGTGGTGACCGCGAGGGGTCCGTGGCGAGCACCGCCGTGACCCCCCCCGTGTTTGGGGTGGGGGACGACGACGCTGAGGGGTTACGGTGGGGAACACGGGACATTTTGGAGAGCTGACCGCTGCCTCCGCCTCTGCAGCACCCCCTTGCTACCTGGACATCGTTCCCGAAGACCACCGCCTGGAGAGCCCCACCACTCCTCTCCTGGATGATTCCGACAGCTACGACAGCCCCATCTTCATGTACGCGCCGGAGTTCAAGTTCATGCCGCCGCCCACCTACACGGAGGTGAGAAACGGGGAGAGCAGGGCGGCGGGGTGGGCGGGCCGGCTCCGGCAGGAGCGTTTTTGGCGGAGTAAATCTAAACGGCTTCTTCCCTTCCCCCCTCAGGTGGACCCCTGCATCGCGAACAACAACGTGCAGTGAGCGCCGAGTTTCAAAACGACCCCAAAAAAAAAAAAAAATTAAGTGAACTCTCCCGCTTTTTCTGGACTCGGGAGCGGCCGCTCGGAGGGCGCGCGCGCCCGGCCGGCTCCCGGCGAGGCTCCGCCCGGCGAGCGTGGAAGAGGTGATGAAGTGTACGAGTCTGTGTTCCCCAACGAGAAACCCGGGTGTGCGCGGCGCGGGCGGCGGCCGCGGACCTCGCTTACGGCCGAAGCCTGCCGAAAAACCAAACTACCAAGGTGCTTACGTGGAAACCGGCCGGAGGACCCCGCGGTGGGGCAGGGGGGCGTCGAGGCCTCCCAGGCCCTTAGGAGAGGCAGATTCCAGCCCAAAAAGACTTTTAAAACCAAACGTGAGGGCGGAAACCGCTGTCACGATGCCTTCGATCCGGTAACGCCGTCCTCGGCGACGGACGCGAGCCGGCTGTACGCGTTCCGCGGCCGAGCGCGCCGAGATGGTAACCGGGCTCGTTTGTGTGACGGCGGCGTTGGTGCCCTCGGGCTGGACGGCGGCAGAGCTGCCGCGCCGTCCCGCTCCCTCTCTCCGCCTCACCTCAGGGTCTGGCCTGGTTTCCTTGGCTGTCCGGAATCCCTTGGGAGCGCGGCTCCGCGGCGGAGCTGCTGCGCATTCTGTGGTTCGATACCGTAGCGTTGATCTCGGTGCAAATTCTCTCGAACCACTAAACCCGTGGGAGCCAATGCTTCCCGCGGGATGGGAAGAAATCACTAAACCGTCCTGCGTGCGCTGGATTTCCGTCGGTAACCGCCTCCCCGGTCACCGCTCCCCAATATCCGCCGGCACCGGCAGGGCCGCAGAGCCCAATGGGATCCCGCGGGACGTCGGGAGCGAGCGCTCCCGTCCCGGAATTCCTCACCCGTCCCCTCTTGGCTGTCGAGTCCTGACCAAAGCTTCACCTGGCGGTGCCAATCCCGGCTGGGAGGAACCGGGCTGATCCCGGCGGAACCGAACCCCGTCCCGGACGGGGCAGGGGGGGGCTGGCTCTTCCCGGTGCATTGGGTTCACCGGGAAAGGGAAGAGTTTGTAAATCCCTGGCGCAAACGGAGGTGGTGAAAAACGACCCTTTTGTACAGTTTTGTATTGGGGTTTTGGGGGGTGGGAGGGGGGGGAAAAGCCAAATCTCTATTTTGTACCGCTGGCATTCGCCACGTTTTTAATAAAGAGATGAAGTGAACGGTGGTGAGATGCTCTTGGCCGTGACCTTGGGGACGGTGAGGGTGGGCCTGGCGTGGGGGGCACGGGGCCGCGGTCCGAAAACCAGCGGCAAGGTCACCTTGGGCGTGGCACGGCCCGGTGTCACCCGGGGAGGGGACACGCGGCCGCCGGGCCCCGTCCTGCGGCAAAGCCGGGTGCTACGGCAGCGCCCGCCGGCTCTCCTTAACCGGGAGCACGGCTCGTTGTCCGCACGGAGCGGCGCATGCCCTGCCAGCTCCCCACGGCACAGCCACCGGGCCCGGCGTTTCGGATCCCGGCCGGCAAACGGGAAGCCAAACCCTCGCCGAACTCGGCAATTCTGCCAAGAGGGGATTTTTTCCCCGTTTTTTCAGACCCAGCTGGCAAAGCACCCGCAGCCTGGCACGAGCGGAGCTTTGCCAAGCGGGATTTTCCCCCTTCGGCTCAGTCCCGGCGGAAAAGCGGCGCTCGGGAGCGGGATCGGCGCCCGCCGCGCTGGGGGCTGTGGTGGGGAAACTGAGGCACGGCACGCCGGCCCCGGGAGCCCAGGCTGGGCCTCGGGGTGAGAAATTCCCAGCGCGGCCGAGCCACGCGCACGCGGCGTTCCTCGGTCTCCATCACCGCCGGAGCATCCGCAGCCTCCGACCCCTATTTTGGGGGGATGTAGGTGAAAGTTAACGGAAAAAAAGGGGCCGCGGCGCTGACGCTCCCGGCGCCCGCCGGGGGATGGAGAGCCCGGAGAAGAAAAACAACCGCGACCTTGGCAGAGGGCTCCGCTCACCCCTCCCCGACTTGGCACCGGCACTGGGCCGCTCGCTCCCGGGGGGCTGCGGTGAGCCCCCGGCACGGCTCAGCCCTGCGCCGGGATACGGGGCCGGCACCGGAGCGCCGCGGCGGCAGCGCCCGGTTCTCTCCGGCCGGCGTGCAGCTCCACCGTGCCTCAGTTTCCCCGTCCTGCCGGAGCCACCGACACCGCGTCCAACCTCACCGGGAGCCCCTTTCCTGCCCTTATCTCCCCGCTGCCGGCACAGCGCGGCACCGGCTCGGCACGTAGCGGCCTTATCGCCAGGAAGCCGGCAGCTCCGGCCGTGCCAGGCCAACGCCAGCTGTCCAGCCCACACCTTTGGCCCCGGCGAGCCTGACCCCGCTCCCCACGGGGCGAGTGGAGTCGCGGTGCCACCGGTGCCGCGGTGGGTTTATCCCCGCTCTCAGCCGATTACTCCGTGTTTCCCACTATCCCAGCTCTATCCAGGGAAAAATCACCAGCCCGGTGCCGCGAGGGGCTCCCGGGAACGTCCCCTCCATGACCAGGCAACCGCCACGGCGCGGCCCGGCGCACCGCCATCCCTCGCCGGGACCCCCGCATCCATGGGGGGGGACCCTCCAGGCACCCATGGCTCCGGCTCCCCGCTCTGCCTCAGTTTCCCTTCCCGGGGAGGTGGGGTACGTGCCAGGGCGCGGTGGCGAGCCGTGGTCGCCGGCGTGCCGGGCTGGCACGCGTTCCCCCGGGTGCCTGGGCTGCCCTCCAAGCGGGCGAAGGGTCAGCCCCGCTCCAGGCCAAGTATGGGCAGAAAGAGCCCAGCTGGGGGGGCTGCGGCCACAGGGGGCTGCGGCTGGCCAGGGGGGCTGTGGCTACCTGGTGGGGGGCTGCGGCTAGCTGGGGGGGGCTGTGGCTAGCTGGTGGGGGGCTGCAGCTAGCCGGGGGGGCTGTGGCTAGCCGGGGGGGGGGCTGCGGCTAGCCGGGGGGGGGGCTGTGGCTAGCTGGTGGGGGGCTGTGGCTGGCCAGGGGGGCTGCAGCTAGCCAGGTGGGGCTGTGGCTAGCCAGGGGGGCTGTGGCTGGCCAGGGGAGCTGTGGCTAGCTGGTGGGGGGCTGTGGCTAGCCGGGGGGGGCTGTGCTAACTGGTGGGGGGCTGCAGCTAGCCGGGGGGGGGCTGCGGCTAGCCGGGGGGGGCTGTGGCTAGCTGGTGGGGGGCTGTGGGTGGTCGGGGGGGCTGCGGCTACCCAGGGGGGCTGTGGCTGGCCAGGGGGGCTGCGGCTAGCCAGGGGGGGCTGTGGGTGGTCGGGGGGGCTGCAGCTAGCCAGGGAGGGCTGTGGCTAGCCAGGGGGGGGCTGTGCTAACTGGTGGGGGGCTGTGGCTAGCCGGGGGGGGGCTGTGGCTAGCTGGTGGGGGGCTGCAGCTAGCCGGGGGGGGCTGTGGCTAGCCGGGGGGGCTGCGGCTAGCTGGTGGGGGGCTGCAGCTAGCCAGGGGTGGTTGTGGCTAACTGGTGGGGGGCTGCGGCTAGCTGGGGGGGGGGGCTGTGGCTAGCTGGTGGGGCTCGGTGCCGGACTCTTGGGGCGAAGCCCCCATTTTACAGGCCCGGGAGGGGACAGCGTCACCGCCGTCGCCGCGGCGGCTGAGCCCCGCACCCGCCCCAGCCCCGCTTTACAGCCTCAATTAAACAAATTGGGGCCATAAACCCCCCCCCACCCCCCGCCCAACGCGGCACGGCGGCGGCCGGGACTTTGCGCTGGAGCGGCTCAGGAGCGTCCGCGCGTCCCCAGCGCCGGCATCGCGCCGGCCCCGGGGGAGAAGCGGGAGGAGGAGGAGGAGGAGGGATGGAGGTGATGGCGGACCCCCGTGGGGTGGGGACCCCCCAGCCCCGGCCACCCCGCGGTGCAGCGAGCTGGCCCCTTGCCCCAGCTCCTGGCGCGGGGGCCCGCGCTGGCTCCGGCCCCGCTTCCCAACTGCTCCCAACTCGGCCAAAGGTCCTGGAATCAACCGCGGTACCGCGGGCGGGGGGACAACGGGGAGCAGCGAGCACCCATGGGGACAGGGATGGGGCCAGGAATAGGATGGGGCCAGGGACAGGGACCGGGAAAGGGACAGGGATGGGGCCAGGAATGGGAATAGGATGGGGACAGGGACAGGGAAAGGGACAGGGATGGGGCCAGGAATGGGAATAGGATGGGGACAGGGACAGGGACCGGGAAAGGGACAGGGATGGGGCCAGGAATGGGAATAGGATGGGGGACAGGGACAGGGAAAGGGAAAGGGACAGGGATGGGGCCAGGAATGGGAATAGGATGGGGACAGGGACAGGGAAAGGGAAAAGGCCAGGGATGGGGCCAGGAATGGGAATAGGATGGGGACGGGGACAGGGACAGGGACCGGGAAAGGGCCAGGGATGGGGCCAGGAATGGGAATAGGATGGGGACAGGGACAGGGAAAGGGACAGGGATAGGGCCAGGGACAGGAATAGGATGGGGCCAGGGACAGGGACCGGGAAAGGGCCAGGGATGGGGCCAGGAATGGGAATAGGATGGGGACAGGGACAGGGAAAGGGACAGGGAAAGGGACAGGAATAGGATGGGGCCAGGGACGGGGAAAGGGACGGGGGCAGGGATGAGGACGAGGATAGGGACAGGAATGGGGAAGGGGACAGGGAAAGGGATGGGGACAGGGAAAGGAATAGGATGGGGCGAGAGACAGGGATAGGATGGGGACAGGGAAGGGGATGGGGACAGGGAAGGGGCCAGGAATAGGATGGGGAAAGGGATGGGGACAGGGGCAGGGATGAGGATGGGGACAGGGATAGGGACAGGGATGGGAACAGGGACGGGGATAGGGACAGGGATGGGATGGGGACAGGGAAGAGGACAGGAATAGGATGAGGATGGGGACAGGGACGGGGACGGCAACAGGGGTGGGACAGGGACAGGGACAGGGAAAGGGATGGGGCCAGGAATGGGAACAGGGATGGGGATAGGGATGGGGACAGGGAAGAGGACAGGAATAGGATGAGGACAAGGATGGGGACAGGGCCGTCCCCAAAGGGACGCGCAGCAGCCGGCGTGGGAGCAGATTGGTGCTCTTGGGGTGGGGACGAGTTGCGGGGGGGTGCCAGGGGCGGGGGGGGGGGGGGGCAAAGGCAAAGCCTGGGGTGAACCAGCCCGGGGGGGGCAGCGGGGTCACCCCCCCAAAACCACCGGGTCCCCGTCCCCAACCCAGCTCCCGGGGGACACCGGGCGCAGGCCGGGGCCATGGGCGGCACAACCTGGGGGGGGTGGGGGGGGACGATACACCCAGAGCACCCCCAAACCGGCACCGAAGCGTGGGGCGCCCCGCCACAGCGGACCCCAAACCCCCACACCTCCGTCCGCTGCGGGGGGGTGAAAACGGCGGCGAGCACGAGGCCACGCATCCGCAGGGAGCGGCCGAGGAAACCGAGGCACGAGCCCGGCTGCGGGTTCAAGCACAAATCACCCCCTCCCCCCCAAAAACCCTCCTTTCCCAAGGGATTTGTGGGACACCCCCCCCCCACGCTCCAGGCTGAAAGCCAGGGGGGCTTTTCCCAGCCCCACGTTCCCCCTTTCCCCGCTGCGGCCGCAGCTTTTCCAGCCGGATTTATTCCTGGAGCTGCATGCAGGGGTGTCCTGCTGCTGCCCACCCTCTTATTTCAGCAGCGGGGGCTGCAGCTGGGAAATCACCACCTCCTGGAGTCCCGTGATGGCCCGGCCACCCTTGGGGCCAGCGCTGCAGTCTTGGGGCAGGGTTTGGGGGGGTTTTTTTGGGGGGTTGGGGCACCCAAAAGGAAACAACGCCGGGGTTTTGTTGAGCTGCTGCCTTTGTTTGGGGGTTTTATTTTTATTACCCCAGGGATCAAAAACTGCAGCCATAAAGAGGAACCCTGCCCGGGGCGGGGGTGGCACGTCCCCGGCGCATGAGGGGCACGTGAGCGGCCCCCACCCCTCCGCCTGCACCCAACGCCTTTGCCCCTCCCCAATAAACTTTACCCCCCCAAAAAACACCTTGCCCCCAAAAACAAACTTCCCCCTCCCAAAACCACCCCTTGCTCCCCAAAAAAACCACCTTCCCCCCAAAAAAACCACCTTCCCCCCAAAACACCCCTTCCCCCCAAAAAACACCTTGCCCCCCAAACCAAACTTGCCCCCCCAAAAAAACAAACTTTCCCCCCCCCAAAAACCACCTTGCCCCACCAAAACTACACTTTTCCCCCAAAAAACCCACCCCTTTCCTCCCAAAACACCTTACCCCCCCAAAAAACCCCACTTTTCCCTACCAACCACCTTGCCCCCCAAAACTACCTTTCCCCCCAAAACCCCAAACTTTCCCCCCAAAAAACCACCTTCCTTCCCAAAAAACACTTTTCCCCCCCAAAACCCACCTTGTCCCCCAAAAAACCTCTTGCCTCCCCCAAAACCCACCTTTCCCCCCAAAAAAACCCCAAACGTCCCCCCAAACCACCTTGCCCCCCAAAACCCCCAAACTTCCCCCCCAAACCACCTTGCCCCCCAAAACCCCACCTTTCCCCCAAAAAAACCTTCACCCCCCAAAAACCCCCTCCCCCCACCCAGACCCCCCCCCTTGCTCCCCCCAGCCCCCCCCCGGCGCATGCACTGAGCTCAGCAGGGCTCAGCCCCCCCAAAATCAGCCCCAGCCGGGGGGGCTCAGGGGAACCCCGAGACCCCGGGGGTTGGGGACCCCCTTCCCCCACCAGGCTGGAGCACCCAAGGGTGCTGGAGCCCCGGCTGGAGACCCCCGGGGGGGGTGGGGACACCCCAAACCTGCTCAGCCCCCCCCCCCCCCCCCCAAACCCCCAGGGGCAGCACTGGGACGGGGCCCTCGCGCCGCTGCATCCCCTGACTCCAGGAGCTGGGGATTTACAGCCCCCGAGCCCCGGGGTGCCCGAGCCCAAAATGGGTGCCGGGGCGGAAAAATGGGTGCTGCCCGCGCACCCGTCCCGCCGGGGGGGACGCTGGGAGCCGTGGGGGGACAAAGGGGGGTGGGGGGCACCCCCAAACAGCTGCTGCCTGCACCCATGGGTGCCCCCCCCCCCCGTCTCCTTTGGCAACCCTACAATAACAAGGTGTTGTTGACACCCAGCTCACGCGGCCCTACCATAACAACAGGGCTTGGCAAGCGACCCTACAATAACAAACCTCGCGTGACCGCCGCGGGGGGGGGGGGGGACACCCCCCCCTCTCCCCCCCCAAATCCCGGGGGGGGTTGGGGTCCCAGGCCAGGACAGGCTGGAAATACAGAAATCGACTTTAATTCACCCAAAATGGGGCCAAAAATTCCCCAAATGTTACAAAGCTGCCACAAAATGGAGGGGTGGGGGGTGGGCACCCCCCTGTCACCCCCAAATCCGCCTCCAAAGGGGACAGCCGTGTCCCTCCCCCGTGGGCTTGGGGACAAGGCTGGGGGTCCCTGTTCCCCCCCCCCCCGCCTCAAGCCCCCCCCTCAGGGGTTTGGGAGCCCCCCTGGGACCCCTCCCCAAGTTGGGGGGCAGCGGGGTGGCCCCATGCCCCCCCCAGCACCCTGGGGTGCCCCCAGCCCCCCCGGCCCTGGAGCACAAGTGCCACCTGCAGGCGACGGGGGGGGGCACAGGGACCCAGGCGTCCGGGGGGGGGGGACACTGGTGACAGGGGCCCCAATGGCTTTGGGGGGGTCACAGGGACCCCCATGTCCTGTGGGGGGGGTCACAGGGACCCCCATGTCCTTGGGGGGGGGCAGGGGACAGAGGTGTCCAGGGCAGGGGGGGGACAGGGGACCCCAATGTCCTGGGGGGTCACAAGGACCCCAATGTCCTGGGGAGGGGGTCACAGGGGACAGAGGTGTCCAGGGCAGGGGGGGACAGGGGACCCCAATGTCCCGGGGGGTGACAGGGGACCCCAATGTCCCATGGGGGGGCTGGTGACAGAGGGGGCTGGTGACGGGGACCCCGGTGTCCTGGGGGGTGACAGGGACCCCCAAGTGTCCCATGGGGGGGCTGGTGACAGGGTCCCAGGTGTCCCGGGGGGGTGACAGGGACCCCAATATTCCATGGGGGGCTGGTGACAGGGTCCCAGGCATCTGGGGAGGGGGTGACAGGGACCCAGGTGTCCCGGGGGGGGGGTGACAGGGACCCCAGTGTCCTGGGGGGGGGTGACAGGGACCCCAGTGTCCCACAGGGGGCTGGTGACAGGAGGGGGACTGGTGACAGGGTCCCAG